>NW_026692276.1:0-93703 GCF_021218885.2 Marmota monax
GTTTGTTGAATGACACTGCTCTTTAGCTTCACCTAATAACAGTTAATCTTTGGGAAAAGTGTTTTTCTTTTTTTTTAGTTCTTTTTTTTTTTACATACATGACAATAGTGGAATGCATTATATTCATAATTATCCATTCATAGCACAATTTTTTGTAACTCTAATTATAAAGTATGTTTATGCCAAATTATGTCATTATACATGAGTTCTCTTGTTTTGAAGTGTTTTTCTACTATAAAAATAATGAATTTGTTTATCAGTTTTAAGAATGTTGATGTATTATCTCTAAATAACTGATGACTACACATCATTTTTTTTCTATGAGAGAGCAAAGTTATGGCTAGGCCACTGAGGTATAGACTACCTTAGGGCTTGGGTACAGGAGATTATGAAGGAATTAACTGTTTAATGACAAAGGGACTTGGAGCAGTATCTATCAAAAAAGAAGAGAAAGGAATTACATCTCAGTAAGATCAGAGGGAAATGTGAACAGTAACCATTTTATATTTTTGTATTTCCTCCTACTGCCTATGACAAATGCAGTCCTGCTGCCTTCTTATTTTGTTAACATACAAGAGCAGAGAAGGATTGGACAAAAGGAAAAAAATACATTTCTTACACACACACACACACACACACACACAAACACAGTGCAAAGCAAAATTTCATAATATAAAATACGGCTGCTCTAGGAAACAGCCTTCAGCTTTTGACATCACCACACATGTACTGCATTACTGCCTTACTCAACAGAGCACTAAGTGTACTCTCCAAAGAAACCTGAAGAATCAGACAGGGGTGGGTAGATGGAATAACTGGAAGATTCATAAGTAGTGAAGCATGTCTTCTATAAAGCTGACCAAAAAATGGCTTTCCATCCTAGCTTACATTTTTTATTATCTTGTTACTAGTCATTCTGTAGGGAAATTATTCTCTCCACAGTAAATAACAGGCAATAGAATCAGAAATTCTCATTATATCCATTACCTAATCAATGTAAAAGTTTCTTCAATATTCTAAGTCAGAAACTTAAGACAATTCAAATGATCAGTATTCTAATACTGATCAAAGAGTAGCTTAGCTATAGTCAAGTTAAAATATTTCTAGTTGTTAACTTGGAAAAGTTGATGTAACTGCAAATACCTTTAGAGACCCCTGGTTGGGATCCTAAGAAAACAAACAAAAAAATACATTGTTACCACACCTGTGTCTAAGAAAGAGGAGAAATGCTCAGTTTCCATAAGCAGGTGAATTTAAGATATATTAACTAAAATGCATGCTCCCTTTCCCCCACATACACACACAGTCCTCATAGGTGAGGAAACCAGATAAAATGGAGAAATACAGTGATATTTCCAAATGGGCTACGTTTAAAATATGGAATGGACTTTCATAGATCACTCTGAAAAAGATTTAACTTCTTCCATTATTATAACTTTAAGACATTTTGCCATAAAAAAGAAGAAGGAAATGAATACAGAAATGGCAAGGCAAATCACCAATAAATGTCCAAAGGGTTGACATTTCAGAATTATCCAGAGGAAGGAACAACAACAACAACAAGTACTTTCTCAGCAAAGTACTTCCTCTGAAGCACACAGTCTTCTTCAAGGAATACCCTATATACAATAAATGACACATTCCTCAAAGCGGTAAATGAGATTTAAATTGTTGGCATGTCAGTTGCCTTAACTGATGTTTAATTTCTCTAGCATTGACAAATAGAATGTCATCTCCAGACTATAACAAGCTAAAGGTAGTCATTCACATATTCTGAATTGCTACAACACTTGTACTGGGAAAATATTAGCAGAGTGAGAGAGAGGAAAACAATAACCAAACCCAAATATTCCAGACTTCTGATTGGGCTTCCATTTCCCCACTATAATTGGACCAAAACGTACAATAAATGCAAACTTCATGGAGCTTAGTCTCTTCATCTGGAAATGAGTGCATACTCTGGAAATGAAAACTTAACTATTTTTAACTTGTGCTCCTCTGTTAAACATAAAAATCTCATTTCTTCCTTGAACACTATTCAAGATTTCAAAATAAAGTAAGAATTAGAACTAAAAAGAAACCAAAAAAGATAACTTGATAATTTTAAGTATTCTGCTTAACCAGCAAAATCTACAACAAAATTTACTGACACATGTTTTAGTAAGCGGATATACGTTAATATTTGTTAAAATATTTAAGATCAAAAGGACCTATGAACACAAATGTATTGCTAATAGTGAGATGTTATTTATTGGAAACTTTAGCATATACTTTCTCCTCTCCTTGAGAGTTACTCTAACTGATCTTTTCTGGCATTCAGCCATAAGAAATGCTGATTGATATACATCTGTTAAATTACTCAGAAACAGGGTCTCTTTATTCTGAAAATAACAGAACCCTAATATGGTTTGACCTCTTTCAAGTTAATAAAGGGCAGAAACAAGCAGGTTAAGTCTTTGGTAAAGAGGCATCAATAATAAAAGCAAATTATAATAAGCTTTAACAACCCTTTTGACATTGAAAATCATAAAAATACTGCCTAATATTGGCACATCTGTACAGTACTTAGCAATGTATAAAATACTTTATGTAATTTAAATCCCAGGACTATATAAATAGATATTATTATCATGATTTGATTAAAATAGTATAAAGAGGCTTTTTCAAGGTCTGCTACTACTTAAGTAGCTAAGCTGATACTTAAGTTTTTTTGAGAGATACTCCATTCACTAGAAGTTCTTCACTTTGTCATGTAATGTTGAAATTATTCTCATCCAAACTCTAAAGATTATTATACATAATAAGCACATTTTTTTTCTTTCAACACAGCCAATATGAATCCCTTTCATACCAATTCTCATAAAAATTCTCAAATGTTTCCATTTCAGAAGCCTAAATCTTCTCATACCATTGTGACAAAAGGCACAGCAAAAGGCATCTTTCAAAGTCAAAGCTTCTTAAAACTAGTTCTTATATCATATTACTGTCCTCAAAATAAGGAAACCAACACAGAGATGGGCTTTTAAAACCATTGACAAGTGAGGAAATGTCTGAGGTTGTCTGTTACTCATTTAGAATGGGTCAATATGACACATACTACACCTTATCTTTCTTAAAAGGTGAGCAGGAGTCAGCCTCACACTCCTGCCTTCTGGACAAGAAGAAAATACCTGCTTCCAGGCAATTGGTAAAAGCCAGCTACACAAGAATGCCGCGACCCCTTGCCCACAAGGAAGATGCAACTCAGGAATCTTCTTTCAGCAGTTTATTCAGGCCCTTGATATTTCTTCTTCTTCCTCCCGGATGCCCCTCCCAGCCTTAATAAAGCATCTCAAGCCCCAATGCGAAGCTGCCACGTGGAGCTTTCTCATAGGGTGGTGAAAAACCATGCGCCAACTCTCCCAAATAAGGAGTTGTTTGTCACAGACCACAGCAGAGCCAGCACCATCTTGTAATGGCGACCATAGTCTGCAGAAACGGCAGAAGCGGCTCACCACAGTTCCCCCTTTCTGTTTTCTTAAAACAATAAAGGCGAGAGTAGAGGTCCTATCCCACTGTGCAGAAGTGGCTGCATAGTATGGCTCAGTCCTAAGGAGGGCCCTTCCCCAGATCTGAGGCCATATCAGCCGACGCCTTTTTTCGTAGGGCGGGGCGTGGACGTCAAACCCGCATGCAATAGGACATGCTCTCCTTGAGGTCCACGTCAAGGATCACTCAAGTGCAGTGCCTTGCCTCGCATCCTCTATCGTGACGATGGTGGACGAAGGGGGATAGCTGAGGCTGAACTGTGGCTGTTTATAACGACAAACAAGTTGACAGCACCCTGAAAGAAAGGCACGGACTTTAAGGAGATAGAAAAGCACTAGTGTGGAAACCCATCTGCGTGCAATGGCAGTAAGACCGGCAGAGTGCAAGGGCTTTCCAACACTAAGAGTATAACAAGGAAAGTCATGTCGATCCCAGTGCAATGTTATAATAACTTGGGGTGTAACGACCATGTCGAAGGTTTACTGTTTAAGATGCGCAAGCCAGACTTGAGGTGAGTTGCCATTTTCTAAAGCTGCAAGAGCTTGTATGATCATAGCCTTATCGTGAGCACTGCGGGCCTTAAGGTGACAGAGAAACCACAAACAGAGGAACATACCGAAGCAACACATTGCACCAAAAATGCCTACCCCCACCCACTCTTTGAAGAAGGAAAAAGCAGAAGATATCCAATCGGTGAATTGACCCAAAGTCACGGGATCGACACGGGTACTGTTCAAGACAGCTATCTGGGTTAGTTGAGACTGGATCATGTCTTCCGCTGCCATGGACCAATTTCCGGCCAAATATTCGCCAATGATGTGGGAGGCATTCCTGGAATCATTAAATCTGACAGAGGTTATGCATAAATGTGCACGTTGGTCAACACAACCCAAAAGCACCAAGTCAGCCAATTCTTCTACCTGAGCTTGGAGTAAATCTATTCTTTGGTTGGCAACTAAAATCCCTGACAAAATATGTTGATTAATTGTATTTTGGGATTCAAGTATGGTGGAAGTTTGTTGAACAACTTGATTAATGGTGGCAGCAGTTTGTACTTGACTGGCCATGGCCACTCGAGCCGTAACCGCTGCAGCAGCAGTCACTGTCACAGCTGTCACTATAGCTGCCGTAATTTCAAAATCCCTGCGGACTCTAAGTAGCTCAACAATGGGGAATTTATCTGGATCCACAGTGACTGGGATTGGGACAACAGTTGGAATTTTCATAACCACTGCTACAGTCCAAGAACCATTCCAACACTCAGATAAGAGACAGGTAACATTAGAACAATCTAGCATCCCCGACGAGGTGTCATTAGCCAAAAGGAGCAAGAACGGGGATTGGACACAGACCATTGCAGGGGGCAATGTGGCATTATATAGCAGAGAGTTGAACGAAACAGATGTAAGTCTATTACCTCGTTCACTCTCCCTAACAGTGCCAGAAACATTAGCCAGCCAGCTTTTGGCTCCCAGCAATTGAGCCAATGCAGAAATATTGGCTGAAGCCCCCTTCTCATTGGAAATCAGCCATTGAAACCAGGACCAACCTACTCCTGTAGAGGAGTTGGCACTGTTGTTAAAGTTATAAACATGCCTCTTAAGAGAAGGGGAAAGGGAGAAACCTTTAGCAACTTGATGTTTCTCCCAAGAATGATCCTGACAAGGCGTAAATGTTGGGGGGAAACCAAGATTAGGGGTACAGTAAGGGGAGGCCTTGAAATGAGTGGCATTGTAAGTACTATTAGAAGAAGGAGGCACTGGGATTAGTACCTTGGAGATAATAGCCAAGGTAGTTATGTTTACAGCAGAGCTATTTGCTGGGGTCCCTGAGCCTGATTGCTTCCCCAAAACTACTTGGCTCAGTATGGCACTGATAATGTTCCCTGAGACCTGACTGGACCGCAATGGGTCCTCCCAGTTAGTCAAATTTTTGGTCTTAAGGCTGATGCAATTAGCGTTTCCAAGGCTGAAACAAAAAACTCCTGTGAGATTAACTTGAGATTGATTAAAAGTGCTCTCCATGTCCCCTCTAGGAGAGGCACAGGGAGCAGACATCTCACATGAGGTAGAGAAAAGAGTGGGGAGGACACTAGAATTACCAAGAACTGGCATCGGCATTGGCCAAGCCCGTGCCACTGCCCACCACTGCATTGGTGTCGTCTGTGCCATCGGCACCAGCACCAGAACCAGAGCACGTAGCAGAGTGAAGATCCTCATCACGGGATTGCTGTGGTATCTCTTGTTGCTGGTCGGTTGATGTCAAGACTCTTCTTGTCAGGCGTTCAGGGACCCACAACGGTTCCGTGCGATCCTGGGGAAAAACACATACAGATCCTCGCGCCCATGTCAGCACGGGGTCGGGGCTGTTCCATTGGCCCGTAAGAACATCCTTCCACTTAACATAGCCAATCACAGAGGGCTGAGGGGACACATGTCTATCGGCCACAGAACGACCATGAATATCCAAATTCAAAAAATTATGGTAAAGAGAGCTAAGGACAGGCGTTCTTTAGGAGTGTGTTCAGCTCCTATTCCCCCTTTTTGTTTTTGTAAAGTTTCCTTTAAGGTGCGATGAGCACGCTCAACAATGCCTTGTCCTTGAGGATTGTAAGGCAGACCATGAGTAAGTTGCACTCCCATGGTAGAACGAAAGGATGTAAATTGTCTGCCAGTATAAGCAGGTCCATTATCAGTCTTAAGGGATGCAGGAGCACCCCATGCTGCGCATGCTTCTAGGCAATGAGTAATAACATTATGTGCCTTTTCTCCCGATAAAGCAGAAGCATGAATAACTCCAGAGCACGTATCAACAGAAACATGCACATACTTGAGGTTACCAAAGTCAGGTATGTGTGTCACATCCATTTGCCAGACAACCAATGGTTTCAATCCCCGTAGGTTCACTCCATAATTAGGGGGATGAAGAAATGTGACACGATGGGGACATTGTAATACTATCTGACGAGCATCCGCTCTTGAAATGGAAAAATGCCTGCGCAGCGTTAAAGCATTAACATGGAAATTCTGGTGAAATAATTTAGCCCCCTCTAAGGAGGAAGCCAAGCATATCAACTGACCTCTAATGGCTGAGTCCACACAGGCATTACCCTGTGATAACGGACCAGGAAGAGAGGTGTGAGCCCGGATGTGCATTGGATAAAAAGGAGCAGTGCGGCTACAGATAAGCTGTTGAAGCTGATTAAAGTAAGCAGATATATTATGGGCATTACTAATAGCTCCCACGGCCTCCAGGACTTTTAGTGCTTGTACCACATAGATGGAGTCCGAAATAAGATTAAAAGGAAAAGAACACTGTTTAAAAATCTCAATAACAATTTGCAGTTCCACCCATTGTGGATTTCCAGGAGCAAATTGATGCTGAACAGGGGGAGAATCATTAATTACATAAGCTCCCATGCCAGACTTGGAACCATCAGTAAAAATATTAACAGCCCCCGGAATTGGATTCCGTGAAGTTACCTTAGGGAAAATGATGGGATGTTCTTCAACAAAATGGAGTAATGGATGGGAAGGGTAATGATTATCAATATCCCCTTGAAACGAGCAACATAGAATAGCCCAGTTGTCTAGAGTAGCACACAAAACATTAAGTTGAGCTTTAGTATAGGGTATAATAAGAGAAGAAGGTGATTGTCCGAAAAATTGAATGCTTTGTTGAATCCCTTTAAGTGCTAACGCTGCAACAGCATCAGGATAGTATTCTAAGGATTTTCCTGGGGATACATGTGGGTGGATCCATAGTAAAGGCCCATCTTGCCACAGTACTCCAGTAGGCTGCCACATAGTGGCAAGCACACATAACTGGAAAGGTTTATCACTCTGGAGCCTGCATAGAGTAGCATGTTGTATAGCTTCTTCTACTGTTATAAGGGCCGCTCTAGCCTCTTTGGTGAGGCTATGAGGAGAAGCAAGATCTGGATCACCCTTAAGGGTAGCATACAAAGGCTGGAGCACACCATTAGGAATATGTAAATATCCCCTTATCCAATTAATATCTCCCAGCAGTTTTTGAAAATCATTTAGAGTTTGGAGATCCTGAGTTCTTATGGTGATTTTTTGTGGTTTTAATTTCTCATACCCAATTATCGCTCCCAAATACTCAATAGAATTCCCCGTTTGAACCTTTTCAGGTGCGATATGTAGCCCATATTGAGCTAACAGCTTTACTAATTTTTTATAGGCCTCATTAACTGTCTGTTCTAACTTAGCGGCCAATAGCACATCATCCATATAATGAATGATCTTGATGGAGGAATACTTATGTCTGAGAGGTGCGAGTGCCTTCCCCACATACATCTGGCACATTGTGGGACTATTAGCCATTCCCTGCGGCAACACTACCCACTCAAACCTTTGATCTGGTTCCTCGTGGTTACACGAGAGAAGGGTGAAGGCAAAACGCTGTGAGTCTTTAGGATGCAAAGGAATAGAAAAGAAACAGTCTTTAATGTCAATAGCAATAATATGCCAGCCCTGAGGAACAGAGGAGAGCAGAGGCAGCCCTCTTTGAATGAGCCCCATAAGTTGCATTTGAGCATTAACTGCTCGTAGATCATGCAGTAGGCACCACTTTCCTGATTTTTTCTTAATAACAAATATGGGAGTATTCCATGGAGAAGTAGAAGGTTGGATGTGACCCAAGTCAAGTTGTTCTTTGACTAGATCATGGGCTGCTGCCAATTTAACCGAGGGAAGAGGCCACTGAGGCACCCAAACAGGCTCCTCGGTGAGCCATGTTATGGGTATTTGAGCCCCAGTGGCCCCTAGGAAAAACCCAGACCAAATCTGTTAAGCTTTTGATGACCTTGCACAGGATGCCTATGCCCCGTAGGTGTTTTCCTAGTCCTAGACCTGGCCTATACCCCATATTTTGTATAATTTGTTGAGACACTGGGGAATAGTCATTACTAAGAGTGAACCCCATGTCTTTCATCAGATCACGGCCCCATAAAGAGATAGGTAAATCAAGTACATAAGGCTGAAAGGTGCCATTGTGCCCTTCCGGGTCCTTCCAAGATAGATGTCTACAGCTGATTTGAGGGGCTTGGGCATATCCAAGTCCTCTCAGGGATTGATCAGAAGTCTGCACTGGCCATCCCTTAGACCAGTCCTTAAGGGCTATGATACTACGGTCTGTTCCTGTATCCAGCAATCCCACAATAGATTTACCTTTTATGCTTAATTTTAAAGTGGGGCGATTGCTCATATCTAGTGACAAATAGGCACAATTCCCTCCGGTGGTACCAATCTCACTTTCTGTCCGTGACCTTGAGTCAGCAGGGAAGTGATTATGTAAGCTAGGCAAAATTAGTAATTGAGCAATCCGATCCCCTGGGGAGATAGACACAATGCCCCTTGGAGCCTCCACCATAACCTTTACTGCCCCTACAGTATCAGGGCTAATGACTCCGGGAAAGACATGAAGACCTTGTAAGATAGAGGATGCACGTCCAATTAGCAAACCTACAGTGCCAGGTGGTAAAGGCCCTTTGAACTCAGTTTTCACCAATTGGACTCCCATCTTAGGTGTTAATACGAGTCTGGAGGTGGAACAGAGGTCCAATCCCACGGCACCTGTAGTGGCTCTCCGCGTCTCATGGGATGGCGTAGAGATGGCCATGTCTCGGGTTCGGGTGTGACATTCTCCACTGCCCCATATATTTGTGGGCCCTGGGGTCGGGGGCCCTTTTGGCCGTTTTTTGGCCCAGCTGAAATAGGCTGTCCATGGATGTCCCTCACTGATCTACACTCTTTTGCCCAATGCTTCCCCTTTTTACATTTTGGACACAGCCCCGGTTGACGAAGGCCATTGGAAGGGCCACCGTGAGGAGGTCCAGTAAAATTGTCTTTTTTGGGACATTCACGTCTGAAATGACTGGGTTGACCACAATGGAAGCATGTTCCGGCACCAGGACTGCCCCCTTTTGTAATCCGAAGGACAGCAGCTGCAAGACCTGTGTTTGTTAAAGGTCCTCCAATCTCTCTACACACTTTCATCCATGCTTCTATGCCCTTATTTTTATAAGGAGTGATTGCCGCTTTACATTCCTTGGTGCATTGCTCAAAGACCAATTGCTTGATAAGGGGCATGGCTCTATCAGGATCCCCAAAAATTTTTCCAGCGGCATCCACCATCCTTGCTACAAAATCTGAAAAGGGTTCTGTAGCGCCTTGTAGAATCTTGGTCAAATTACCAGACACCTCTCCTCTATTTGGAAGCGACTTCCATGCCCGAATGCAAATGTTGTTAATTTGATCATATGCCTCAAGAGGAAATCCTGTCTGTTGATTTGCAAATCTACCCTGCCCCAAAAGCATATCCTTGTCCCAATGGGGGTGTCCCGCCGCATGGTTTTGGGTGGCCTGCTCTATTGCGCCCTCTAGCACAAATGCTCTCCAGTCCAAATATTTACCCCGGGGAAACACAAGCCCGAACAAGGCTAGCCCAATCAGAGGGAGTCATGCAGTATCTAGACAGACTCTCCACCTGAGTTAGTGTGAAGGCGGCATCCACCCCATAAGTGCGCACAGACTCCGCCAGGGTCTTCACTATTTTAAAATCTAAGGGTTCATGGAATCTTCCCCTATTGTCATCCTGAAAAACTGGATAAGCAAGACCCATCTCAGCGTTAACAGCCCTCCATGTTTGGGCATGGAAAGCTCTCCCCGAAACACCCCCACAATACAGCGGTGGATCCGGGGGATTGCTTTTCTTGAGCCCCTGTTTATTTCTGTTCCCTTCTCCTATAGCTAAACTCCCCAGCTGATGAGACAGCCTCCCGAGCTCTTCCTCCTCATCCTCCTCTTCCTCTGACCCACTTTCACATGGGGGTGTGCGCAGCTTATTGAGATCTGGATACAATCGTCTCCTCCCCTGTTTCATGCTCCGCACACTCCCATCCTCCTGAGGCACCTCACCTCCTGCCGTCTCCGATTTCTCCTCATGTAATTGCTCTGGAACTTCCTGTCCTTTAGTAAGTGCTTCCTGACATCTGCCATCTGTAAGGCAACTACGGACCATTTTCCAAAGGGGTATCACCCCACCCTCTAATATGCCCTGCTCAGAAGCAAAGTCAAGATCTTTGCCTAATTTATCCCAACTAGGTGCAGTAAGGCTGCCCGAAAATGCAAACCACGGTGCAGCGATATCTATCTTCTGTAAAAATCTCTGTAAAGTACTATGTTTCACTTCCAGGCCCTTGGAATGTAACAGGCCATCTAGGGCCAGGACAAGCGGACTTGAAGATGTGGCACCCATGACACAACAACAAAAGAAGCACAAAAAACAAAAGCGAAATGACACAACAAAAGAAACACAGAAAACAAAAGTGAAAGTAGAATAGAAAGTACACAGTGCAGCTGCAATAAAATGTAATGCTCTCTCTTTCTTTACAGAGGAGCTGCCCCGCTTTGGTCGCGGATACCACTTACCTGGGACTAACCCCGCTTTGATCGCGGATCCCACTTATTGGGACTAACCCCGCTTTGGTCGCGGATCCCACTTACCTGGGACTAACCGGTGCACCACCCCTGACTGCTGAAAGTTCTGGTTCCCGGGTTTCGGTACCACTTGTCGCGACCCCTTGCCCGCAAGGAAGACGCAACTCAGGGATCTTCTTTCAGCAGTTTATTCAGGCCCTTGATATTTCTTCTTCTTCCTCCTGGATGCCCCTCCCAGCCTTAATAAAGCATCTCAAGCCCCAATGCAAAGCTGCCACGTGGAGCTTTCTCATAGGGTGGTGAAAAAGCATGCGCCAACTCTCCCAAATAAGGAGTTGTTTGTCACAGACCACAGCGGAGCCAGCGCCATCTTGTAATGGCGACCATTGTCTGCAGAAACGGCAGAAGCGGCTCACCACAAAAGAATAACAAAATTAACAGAACTCAGAGTTATATTCTTACCAAGTTAAAACAATCATTCTAAATGAAGTGTGAATGCCAAATTACTAACATTAAGTAATTTAATGTAAATGTAGGGTATAAAAAAGTGGGGTTTTATTCATATAAAACCAACATTTAACACAACTCTGAAGGTTATTATGAAGATTATGAGACTAAATTATATGAAAAAGACTAAGTATCCTGCCTTGCACACAGTACTTACTCAAAAAATGTCAGCTACTATTAGTAATACTGAAAAAGTAGAAACAAACAGAACATATAGTGGAAAGCCATATTTAAACCCAACAAACAATCAATATATTCTGTGGTGTTTTAAGACATCTGTGCAAAACATAAATTTATTATGTGAATATATGGTTTGCACATAAATATGCTAATCATTTGCAAGAATAAATGGCAACATGGTGATCCCTTGGAAGATGGAAGAGTGTGGCGGTGAAAGGGAACTTTAATCTGATTTGCAAAGCTTTTTTTTTTTTATTTTTCAACAAATAAAAAATACTCGTGTATTCCTTCATAAGTAATTTTAAAAACACGTGTATTACCTTAGAAACTTTAAATTCTATTGTTAATTTGGTATACATAAAACGATGCACCTCTATTTGTAGTTAATATATCCACATTTCTAAAACATCACTTTTTTATTAGTAATTTCATTCAAGCCTTAGGTTGATCATTGTTTTAATAATCTTCATAATTATATTCCTAATTATTATATTAAAATACCTGCTGTGACAAGAAGAGCCCCTTCTTCACAATTTTATTAAGTTTTACAACCACTGACTCTACTTAATCAAAAGTGTTAGAATTACCCCATTCCAAGTAAAATTTCTCAGGTACCAAAGGTGACTTTGGAATATACTCTCAATATTTCTTTCAAGAGAGAGTTGTCTTGAAGTATAGTTTCAAAAATCTTTTCCATTTTGTTTTCCTTCTTGGGGACTCTAAACACACGTGGGTTAGATCTTCTTGGCCTATTTGTTCTCTTGAATATTTTGTGAATTCTTTTTTCATTACTTTGCAGTTTTCACATCTTCTATTTATTTAAAGAGATTATCCATTATGTTTATGCATTCTTGTGTTCCTTCTAGTTGACTCTTTATTTCCAAGATGAATTTTTATTTCATTTCTCCTTTGTGGAAGTTTTGCTTCTCCTAAGTCACGTACTAATCACCTAATTTGTGGATTTTCATGATTCTAACTTGTTTTTTCATCCATTGCTATTATAGCCTTGTTTTAGTTCATTTAAAAATATTACTAGGTATAGTTCAGTGGTAGAGCACTTTTCTGGCATGAGCAAAGCTCTGGGTTCAATCCTCAGCACTTAAAAAATAAATAAATAAAATAAACACATTGCATTGCAATTTGTGTGTCTTCTTAATGTGTTTTCATTCTCTATAAGAATATTTTTCTATTCCTTATTCTCTCTTGTTTTAATTTCTTATTAAAACAGAAATTGACTGGCTGTTGTTGTTGTTGTTGTTGCCCATTATTAAGAGAAACAGGTTTTCCTGTTCCCCCCTCCCCCCAGGGGAAATCTGTGAGCCAGGACAGCATTACTAGTTGCACATTCTCAAGATCATTTTTCAGTTCACAGTGATGGAGAATATATCCTTGTTGCTCTGTCCCTTTCCTCTTTTTTAAAAAATCTGGACTTTCTTATTCTTTTATCCCAGTGTTTCTACTCTGCTCAATTTAGATGCAGTTGCCAGTCATTTCTCCCAAGTGCAGAGTGTTGTAGTATTCAGTATTCATGAGACTTAGCTACTGCTATAAAGAGTGACAGCTGCACCTGCACCATCAAACCTTCTGGAGTTGTGGTCTTGTTCACTCCTCAGGGTCTGAAAGGCCCATTCTCAGTTCTGCTGCTGTTCCTGAGCTCTACAGTGAGAACCGAATGGCTTTTTGGGATCCTCTGCCTCTCAAGGCCTTTACAAATTGATGGGTTTGTCCTAGTCTGTTCATTTTGGAGTCAGTGTGGATATCTTGTCACCTCATATTACTGTATATATGGTTTTTTTTAATTTTTAATACTCATTGCTTAGTTATTACAGTAAGCTTCAGAACTTTGCAATTATAATCTTTCCAGAATTTCTCTAGTTCTTGGAAAGAAAAAGATTCTTTAATTTTTTTAACTGACTAAGGTATAAGATGGACACAGATGGTATCAGAGAAGTCAAGTTTTAAGACTATGTTTTTGAAGTTCCCTGAAATTTTGTGAGCAAGCCAATTGTTTTTTATCTGGAACTTAACATGCGCACAACTTCTTTGAACCAAGTATATGGTTAGAGCTCAATGGTAATATGGTAGAGGGACTTTGCAATCAGACAGATCTGGATTCAAATCCCACTTCTGCCTCTTACTGCATATTAGTAAACTCCTCTAAGGTTTTCCTTATCTATTACATGGATATTAAGGATTACCCTTTCTGGGTAATTAGGATTAAATTGTGTTGGATATTTGGAGATTAATAAATTCATGTTTATAATTTATGATTTGATTACATCCTAATGCATAGAAACATGGTAAGTGCAGACTATGGTTGAAAATATAATTTCTTTGTGTTACATGAGAAGCTTTATTTGTAAAATTCTAAAAAAAAAGCAATTAAGTATTTTTCAAATAATTGTGTGAATACATCAGAACTTGAAAGTATTGTATTAGAAATTCTATTCAAATTTAGCATTGATCACTACGGCACCAGTATTGCTTATGTCTGTTCACACAGCAATCAGGAGAGGCAATATGTTTTAGGGAAGGTTGCTTTGCCCTAACATTTGCATATCACCCTATGTGGGTCCTATCTTCACTATTTACTAGCAGCTTAGTTTGGCTTGTTATGCCTGCAATGAAAGCTTCCTGTTATAGTGGTGAGTTTCCAATCAAATTCAACAAATGTTAATTGAGCATGTAGTGATGACTAAAAGCTGGCATAGTCATTAGGCATACAATGATGGACAACACAAAGAGTCCCTGCCCTCCTAGAACTTATAGTTCAAGGTCAAAGGAAAATGATTAAGCCATGGCTACAAAGAGTGATCATTTCTATAAAACAGAAAAACCAGTATTATAAGAGGATCTGCTTGGCTCAGATTTGAAGTTTAGGAGAGAGTTCCAGGAAAAATAATTCCTCAGTTGATACCTGAAGGTGTGTAGTAATTCCCAAACCAAGAAGGGAGTCAAAACAACATGTGCAAAGGTGTGGAGACATGTGCAAGCAGCAGGTTTAAGGGCATGAAACCTGGAGGACTTAATGCATAAAGCAGTGTTCCCAACACTGGCTCAAGTTCAGAGTCACCCAGAGAGCTTTTACAAAAACTCATTTTTATAGGCCCCACCCAGACTTAATGAATTACATTCTCAGGGAATGAGTCCCAAGGCTGTGATTATAAGTCATGTGGGGACCCACTGGGTTAGGGCATGTGTGGCTATTAGAGGTCATCAAGGCAGGAAAGATGAAGCTGTAAAGCTAAGCTGGGGCACAGCATGAAGGGCATGTAAACTGTATGTCAGGTTTGAATTTTGTCCTAAGTGCTGGGGAGACTGTGGGGGAATTTAGGGGCATGGGGATGATACAATCAATTATTGGCTCATAAAGATCTCTTAAGTTGAGTAAGACAAAGTTCCTGAAATCTAGTTTATAAAGTTCAACATCTGGGAAACCTCAATGAAAAAAAATCTAAAATGGAAATATTGATACCTACTTGTCAAGGTGATGGTGAGGCTTAACTGGGGTAATATTTGTGAAATACTTTCAAATGTCTTTATGCATGTATAACATACATTTGAGATTCAAAAGATGCTAATTTCTATTTAAGAAACTCATGGGACCAAATAATTGGTGGACATTAGAAACCCTCACTTATACAGTTTCTCAGTGGATGTGGGTATTTGTGTTCAAACATCTGTTTCCAAGGTCCTCTGATGTTCTTTTCCTTTGCCCATACCTGGGATACCAGAACAGAGCTCATTCTGATCACACTTCCTCATTCTTTTACAATCATTGTTTCAGACTTATAATTTTATGCCAGTGATTTCCAAATCCATATTTCCAGTCCACTTTTCTTTTCTGAGTTCCAAACCCATATTTTCCTTTAACTCCTGGGCATGTCCATTTAAATGTCTGTGGTCACTTTACTCAAATTAGGTCTTCTCTTCCCAAATTTCACCCTTCTGTACCCCCCAAAACAAAACAAAACTCGGTTTTTCCAGTATTGGAACCACTGGGTCAACCAAGAAACACGGGAATCATTAATCACTTTGATGTTCTCCAATGAGTCTTCCCTAATCCACACCTTTCTCTGCAGACTTTGATTATCCCCTTCTTCTACTCTATCTCCAACCTGTCATCTGGACTCATGACTTCCTAAAACCTCATTCTTTGTCCCAACCCCAACTCTGCATCCACATCCATAATCCTGAGAGATTTCCTAGAGTACAAGGGTAGTACCTCCCATACTTAAGCCTCTTCTGTGACTTTCAAATGCCGTTAAATGAACTCCAAACTCCACCAAGTCTTTATCAGCTCCTTCAAGATATCACCTCTTCAGTCTCATTTTCCCCCAAGCTCCTTTTCTTATTTTAGGCTGTAACCATTCTGAACTGGGGTGTGTGTGTGGGGGAACCACCTTCTCTCTCATGAACCTATGTCATATGAAGAGTCATCCATTCATAACCCCCTTCATATGGATAGTTTCCTGTGCCCCTTTGGCTTTAACTGACAGAGATCCTCTTGGAGAGGCAATCCTTGAATATTTACAAAAGCTGAAATCCCCTTGTATGTATTCATAAACCTTTACCTGCTCCCCGCAAGTGCTAATCATTATATGTGTGATTTCTCAATATCAATCTTCCCCGCCCATTGTACCCAACAGGATGGCAGGGAAGAAATGTATGTGTATATGTGTGTGTGTGTGTGTGTGTGTGTGTGTGTATATATATAGATATATATATATATATATATATATATATATATATATATATATATAAATTTCCACATTACTGATGAATTCTTGCTAAAATTTATTTGTAACCCCCACCCCAATATTCAGGGAATTTCACAGTCATTCTCTGATCTGCGCAGAAAAAGTTGAAAAGTTGGTGTCATCTGATGTGCATGTTCTAGGCATGAATAAGATAATGTTTTGCCTTCCTGTTTCAGCCCTCATACTGTCAACAAGTATCCATTTCTGGGTTCTGAGCCCCATTTTTCATACTTTTGTACATTTTGTTAGTTATTTCCCTGCTTAAAAATGGTCTGGTACTGAAGTGCTGCCTAGGGTTCTTTGTTGTTGTTTTTAATCCTGGAGCATGAACCCAGGGTTTCCAACCTGCTGGGCAAGCACCTCACCACTGGACTCAATCCCTAGGGTCTTCCTAGGGGTTGTTTAAAAATTTTTTAGCTATATATTACTTTGGCATACTTACATGAAGTATAACTCATTCTAATTAGGATCCCATTTTGCAGTTTTACATTTTGTGAAGTTTCACTGGTTGTGATGTCTTTGATGTGCCTTACAGAGAAAATCTGTCTGTTGTATAAGCTTCCTAGCATGAGTTATAGCACTGTTGGACATTCGTTCAAGGCTCATGATTTAAGAATATATATGAAATGAGGTGTTTTCAAACAGGAACCATGCAAACAAGATTATATATTCACAAAATGATGAAATATTGTGTCCAGAGCCTTGAAAGAACCCATCCCTGTGTTACTCCTAACAGCAGTGTTTCACTGTTGGCTCATTCAGTGTTTGCAGTGGCTTTATAGAACAAAGCTACTGTATTTTTTAAAAAAATATTTTTTAGTTGTCAATGGACCCTTATTTTTTTATTTACTTATATGTGGTGCTGAGGATCGAACCCAGTGCTGCACACAATCCAGGCAAGTGCACTACCACTGAGCCATAGCCTCAGCCCCAAAACGTCTGTATTTTATTAACTCTCTGTCCGTAGTAGCTCACACAGTGACTCTCACAAAATGGATCTTCAAACAGAATTTTGTGTGTGTATGTTGTGTGTGTATGTTGTGTGTGTGTGTATGTGTGTGTGTGTATATATATATGGGTTAGGGTGTGTGTATATATATATATTCATATATGTATATTCATATTACATATATGCACATATACTTTACACAGACATACATAGAAATCATATATAATATAAAATTGATTAAATTGAATTTGTGTTTCATCCCAAAGATATACCTCACAGATTTTTTTTTTTAAATTTTTTACCTTTGGAAAAAGATCTTAAATATAGTTTTTGATACCACCTTTATTTTTATTTTTGTTTAGAATGCTGGGAAAATGGTTTGTTCCTTTGTTGGTGGTTTGGAACTTATTGTCAATTTACTGAAATCAGATAACAAAGAAGTTTTGGTGAGCATATGTGCTGCTATTACCAATATAGCAAAAGATCAAGAAAACTTAGCTGTTATTACAGATCATGGGGTTGTTCCTTTATTGTCCAAGCTGTCAAATAATGTAAGTAGAACATTTTTTTATTTTTAATATTTATTGTCAGATAGTGAGCTTAAAACCCAGAGGCCTGAATTCATTTAATATCCACCACATATGAAGTATGATATTTTCTTAACTCACTTAATTTTTCTGAAACCGAGATATGCAAAAGTATATTTTGAAATGATAAAATGTTAATATGCAAGCTCCTGTAGGATAGAGGCTTTTTTAAAAAACATTTTTTTAGTTGTTTGACTTTTAATTGATTAATTTACTTATATGTGGTGTTGAGAATCAAACCCAGTTCCTCACACAGGCCAGGTGCAAGCTCTACCACTAAGCCACAACTTCATCCTAAGAGGCTGTTTTTTATTTGTCACTGGCAAGTGAAGTGGTGGCAAATAGCAGTGCTACTATGTAAGTGTTACCTATTCACTTCCACTATCATCATTTTTATTGTTCATGCCTACAATAGAAGTTGAGTGGCATCTCCTCCACTTAACCAGCTGGATTGATAGCATTCTTAAGCTAGAAGGTGTTGGCAACCACTGTATTGTTTACCTAAAGCTGTACCAGATAGAATAGGCAGCCTTGAGGGACAATAACTTCACCTTAACCAGAGATATTCAAGCATAGTCTGGACTGCCACTTGGTAGACAAGTCATAGAGCAGAAATTCAAACACTGGAATAATACCTGGTATCAGATACTTTGAGTTACTAAGAGATTGTTGAGTTCACTAAGTTGTTGCCTGAGTCAGGAGAATAGTACAATTAAACAGAGACCATGTCCAATTCAGATATATTTTATCTGTACAAGGTAATTACATAGAAAAAGGATCTAATCTGCACAAGGTTTACAGAAAGAAAACTGGAGGACCCCATATATATTATTGTATTTGCTACACTGTCTTCATCCCCTTGGGGCCCAAGGTATGTTACCAAGATGCAGAAGTATTCCTGAGGTGAAGAAGAAGAATTAATCCATTTATCCCAGCTATGTGGGGTATTCCTTGAAGAATATCCAATTTTCTGTAAAATCCAGTTTATACAAAGAAAACTCAGAATTGAACCTTGGTCATTGGTGACCCACCACAATACTAGCTCCTTCAAAACACCACATAAGTAGCCAACTAACACATCCCTCTAAACTCATTTGCATCTTAGTGGCCATAAGCATAAAGGGCATACATGCAATCACACAGGGTGATTACAATGCACATTTCTTAAGTTGGTTTTCTATGTGCAGAATAATGATAAATTGAGGTGTCATCTGGCAGAGGCTGTATCACATTGCTGTTTGTGGGGCAGAAACAGAGTAGCCTTCGGTGAGCACAGAGAAGTGGCTCCTTTGGTGCGCTACCTGAAATCGAATGACACCAATGTGCACTGAGCAACAGCTCAGGCCTTGTATCAACTCTCAGAAGATGCAGATAACTACATCATCATGCATGAGAATGGCGCACTAAAGGTGCAGTTGAATGAATTCATGGTTTAGTCCAAGTGTGGTAAACGCGGGTTGGAAAGAATCTTAAGGGACATGAAGCTTTTACTAAAAGGAATGTTTGGATGCACAAAAGTGCTTCCTTTTTGGATCATAGCAATATTCAAGCCATGAGTTAACATGGTTTTATGCTGCAGAAAAGTTGTAGGAATACAGAATTTTCTAAATCAAAGCACATAAATATACTTCATAAAATAGTTAATCATTCTATAATTTGAATTAAGTTAATAAAATATATAGGACATGAACAATCATTAGTATTCATAATTCTATTTGATATATTGTTCATTTTTAGCAGGTACATAAAAAATAGGCAAATGCAGAGACATCAGCTAAACAGCAAAAGAAATGACTGAAACTGTTGTTAGTTTCGGTCATAACTTTACCATAACAACAAAGGATCAATTCAAAGATAGTGTTTTGTTTTAAATCTATGTGTCAGACATTTTTGTCTTTAACCAACATAGAGTTAGAAGAATTTCTGCATGTAGATGTTAATAAATCTTTACATTGGAAACTGTCTAGAATTTTTTGATGGCAATAAATACAAAAATACTTAGAGTACCTAAACAGCTTACATGCATCAGAAAAAAATGATTAAAATATTAAAATATCAATAGCTTGTTTCCTTATATGATATAGTTTTACTGTTTATTACCTTAATTTGGCACCAATGACAACCAGACGCATTTTTACTTTGAATTGTGTGCCCTGAGTTGATATTTTAGATAAGATTTTAAATTTCCAATTAATCATATTTAATCAAATCTAGATATGCTAAATATGAAACATCTAAGATGAATAATGCTCTTAAAATGCCAATTGGTAATTTTTTAGGCAATTATTTTAATTCATCCTTCAAACTTATATAGTTGAAAGATGTGATGTTAATTTTTCTGAAATGAAACCCAAATTACATTTAAATATATCATTCTTTCCATTATAAATCTGTTTCTATGACTTATAAGTTAGGCTTATGTACTTCGTCAATCAAAAATCTGGCATAAAAAGCACCTTTTAGACTAAGTAGCAATTTTAAAAAGTAAATTATAAAAAAAAGTTGGAATGTTAACTTCAAGTTACTAAAGAATAATGAAAACATTGTCACTTCTATATGACTATATTCATACTTCAAAAAGAAGTGATTTCTAATTTAAAATTATACATTCTATAATTGAACATGATTTGTACAGTCTAAGATGCAGTAAGCATACAGCCTTTACAAAAACAAAGCTGCAAAATTTAAGTACCCTGGTAAAGTGTCTGACACATAGCACATACTTAGAGAATTCCCAGTTAGTTTAAGAAGATCATTTCTAGATGTCTCAGAAAGTTTTCAGATTTCATAAGGTTTGCATGGTCATTAGGATAACCATTAGATGCCAGACATCTATGCCACTCTTAAGGAGTTCTTCTAATACAAATCAACAGATAATCTATAATCCCTTTTGTGTAAAGTGTTGTAATGTGTTCGCTCACCCATACAGCTTATTTTATGAGAAAATGAAAGAAATAACAATGATGGTGGTGTGTAGACATTAAAGAGACAGCAAAGAAGGTGCTTCTGCTGTGCAGAGAGCCTTTCCCAGGTCATCTTTGGTGATCAAGGGGTCTGTCTCATATATTTGCATTCCTAACTACTGTTGTATCTGTGGGAGGATAACTGTAAATAATAGGGGCTGGGGATGTGGCTCAAGCAGTAGCATGCTTGCCTGGCATGTGTGCAGCCCAGGTTCGATCCTCAGCCCCACGTACAAAGATGTTGTATCCAGCTAAAACTAAAAAATAAATATTAAAAAATTCTATCTCTCTCTCTCTTTAAAAAAATAATAACAATAGGACTTTTTTTGTCAAGTCCATCTGCAATAATACAGAGGCAGGCCTTGCTTTTGGGCACTGTCAGCACAAATGTATTTTGTGGAGGTGACTTGTCCCCTTTTTTCTCAACATGCTCCAAGCCCCAGACCTCACAGTGTTGTGTGGAAAGCCTATTGCTTCCCTTCTCTCGTTGTCATTAAGGAGGAAAAAAATGTGAATGTGGTGTACTGAGATTGGTAGAATAAACAGGATTTGTTAGTTGCTTGGATATGGGTAATAAAAGAATGAGTAGAGAACAAATGACTCCATACTTCAGGCTAAATGAAGAAGAATCCACTCTACACTAATGCAAGAAAAATGTTCTGCAAATTAGGGTGATTCACTTACCTACAGTGAATATGTCTCCAGTGTGCAATTATTTTTCTGACTTTGAATGCATAATTGTTCACTCTTGGCAGATTCCAGGCTGTTTTTGTTCCTAATTGCTAATGCCCATCTCTAGCCAAATGCTTTTTGTGCTAATTTCCATTCCTGCAGACTTTCCTGCTGCAACTGACATGACAAATGTTGACAGAATATTTTGCAGTTACCAGGCTCTGTCAGTTACCTGTCACCCTATTCATAAGTAATTCATTTTAGGGTTAGTGACTTTGTCCTACAGTTTCCTCAACAGTAACAGCTGATGTTATGCAATATATCTTTCATGACTACTGATATTTTTGTCGTAGTAATAGTGAAGGTGCAGGCTTGAGTATCTATAATACCATGAGTTCAGCTTCTCATATGTTCAATTTGAATGACCCATTTGAATTTTAGGTGTAGAACAGGGCTGTCAGGCAGAAATGCCCTGTGATCCATGTATATAATATTAAATTTTCTATTAGTCATAATTTAGCAAAACATAAAAAATAAATGGATAAAATTAGTAATATATTTTATTTAGCTCAATTTATCTAAAATATTATTATTTCAACATGTGATCAATATAAAATTACTAATTTTTTATACTTTTTTTGGTACTAAGCCTTCAAAATCCAATTTGTGTTTTATAGTACATCTATTTTAGACTAGCCATGTTTGAAAATAATTAACTAGTAGTTAGTGGTTTCCTTACCAGACAATGAGAATTTAGAGGCAAGGAGACAGGGGACATTTGGAAACTATCTGCCAAGAAGTACAAAACCATGCGAGAGGGTGGGTAAGATTTTTTTGGCAGAATCTAGAGAAGCCTGGGAAATGTCTACATTTTCACTTTGGGGGCACGTAAACTTGCAAGAAGAGCTGTCAAAGAAAACTTGAGAAGTTAATAGATTAAGCAGGAGTTCTATAAACCAAAGAAAGAGTGAGCTTCAAAGGTTGTGTTTATACATTTTAGAGGAGTCAATAAAGATTTCCTGATTCAATTATGTTGAAAAATAATCCTGTATCAGACCCTTCTGAGGAAGAATCTCTATTAAATGGACCAATAACTCCCCTGCTCTGCTCTGGTACATACAATATTATTGGAAAAAATCATTGTGTTTCATTTTTATTCAGTAAAAAATACTTTCTAATTTCCCTTCCATTTTTTGACTATTGTATTATTTAGAAGTTTATCATTCCAGTTATTTGGGTATTTTCTGGTGACTCTTCTGTTATTGATTTATAGTTTAATTCCATTATAGTCAGAGACATATATTACTTAAATATTTTAAAAACTTTTTTGAGATTGTTGTATGGCTCAGAATATGATTTACTTGTTAATATTCCATTAAAAGAATGAGTGTTCTCATTGAAAAGAATGAGATTCTTATATTGTTAGGCCAGATGTTCTATGAAGTTCAAGAACATCAAGTTAGTTAATAATATTGTTATGTTACTCTATATCTTTGATTTCCTAACTACATGTTCTGTTAGTTATTGTGGATTTTTAAATTTCTCCTTGCTATTCTTATCAGTCTTTTCCTTATATATTTTTAAGCTCTCTTACTAGGTGCATACATGTGTAGGAATATTATATTCTCTCAGTGACATCTTTATCAGTATGAAATAATCATATTTGTCTTTGTTTTGAAATCTTTTTCTGATACTAATATAAACATTCCTATTTTATTTGGGTTAGTATTGACATTGTGAATTATGTTGAACTTCTGTCATGACCCAATTTGTCTCTTTTTTAGTATAAATAAACTTCATTGAAGTCAGTGTCTCTGAACTGAGATAAAAGATTGTATTTACATGAACACAACTTATAACATTTCACAGCTTCTAAAAGGAATGTCAATAATTACAATGATCATGGTTGTAATTTATGTTGTTTTATTTAAAATGGTTATTTGTAGGTAGTATGAAATTAGGTCTTGCTTTTTAAATTTGAATACAATCTCTACCTTTATTAGGAGGGGAGTATTTACATTATTTATATGTAATGTGATGTTAAGAATGTTGGCTGTAAAAAATGTACCATCTTTTTTTTCTATTTTTCCCATCTGTTGTTTCTATTACTCCTTTTCTGTCTTTTCGTAGATTAACTGAACATTTATTTCCATTCTAACTTCTTAGTTGGATTCTTAGTTACAAGTCTTTCATGTAATTTTAGTGGTTGCTTTAGAGTTTATAGTATACATATTTAATTCAGGACAGTGAAACTTCAAGTTATTTTATGTATATAAACATATAGTTTAAGACATACAACAGTATGTTTCCCTTTCTATCTTCCTGTCTTTTTTGTTATCAGTGTCATACATTTGACTCATACAAATGTTATAAATGCTACAATACATTGTTCTTGTTTTAGGCTGTAAACAGATTTTTAATTTTTACAGAAATTTAAATAAGCAACAAAACGATATTACATATGTAGCTATTTCTAGTGCTATTTATTCCTTTGTATAAGTAAAGATTTTCATCTGATATTATATTCCTTCCACCTAAAGGACTTTTAACATTTCTTAGAGTGCAGTAGTGTTTTTGATGAACTCTTTCATGTCTAAAATTTATATGTCTTTAAAAAAGCTTTATTTTGTCTTTGTGAAAAATATTTTTGCGGGGTATAGAGTTTTATGTCAACTTTATTTTCCTTTTAGAACTTTAAATGTGGTGTTCCATTTGATTCTCACATTGTTTTCTAGAAGAAATCTCTTAATAATCCTTATGTCTATTCACCTGTATGTCATGTCTTTCTTTGACCGCTTTAAGATTTTATCATTTCTACTGGTTTTGAGCAATTTGATTGTGGTGGGTCTTCATTGCAGTTTCCTTCATGTTTCTTTAAAAAGACTTGGAGTTTGTTAAGATTTTAGATCTATAGGCTTACAGTTTTCTACCAAGTTTAGAAAAATTTCACTCATTTTTTCAAATACTATTCCTATTTCTCTCTCTCTTTCTACCATCTTTGATGACTCTATTATCACCTGTATTTGACTGCTTGAAGTTTTTCCACAGATCTCTGAGGCTCTGTACATTTGTTAGTCTTTTTTTCAATCTGTGTCTTAACTTAGGGTGTATCTATTTCTATATCAAGTTTACTTATCTTTACAATGCTTAGTTGACCTCATTTCCATCCAGTGTGTTTTACATCTACAATATTGTGGTTTTCATCTATTGTAGTTTGATTTGTATGTTCTGTGATGTCTTTCATGTCTCTGTTCAACAAGATGAGTCTTGTCTTTAGCTTCATACACTATGATTCACTTACAATCAAATTCTAATATTTTTGTGTTGCTTTCAGTTGCTTGATTTTTCTCATTATGAGTCATTGGATCCTAGACTTATTGAGTTCTCAAACACTGTGGAGTACTACATTTGGACTTTTTTTTTCAGTATATCTCTAAATATTCTTGACTTTTGCCTAGGATCTGGTATGCTACTTTGAAGCAATTTTATTCTTTCAGAAATTTATACTTTTATGCTTCTTTATCAGGACCAGCATAGGCCTAATTTTTTCTACTATTGAGCCACGACCCTTCTGGGTACTCTACCTATTACTACATTTATTTTGAAGTCTGCTCAGGTTAGTGGAATGAGGCACTATTCCTCATGTTGTATGAGTTTCAAAGATTATTTTGTCTAAATTTTTCAGATGATTCATTCCCTGCCCTCAAGTTGTTTACTCTCAGGTGCTGATCAGCCTGCATTGGAAGTTCAAGAGGCACCCTAAGTTCACTGCAGACCCTAGTGTTCTGTGTCCAGCAGTCTTCTCTGATCTACCTTGGAGACAGTTGTCCTTGTGGTTCTCTAGACTCCCAGCTCTGTCTCCTCAACTAATGAGGGTTGCCATGCTGCAGCCTGTCAACACTCTCCAGGTATCAACTAGGCTGGGAAGATCTGAGGATTCACCTTTTTTATTTTCCTTTCCCAGGAACCAGTGTTCTTAGTTATCTGATATCTAATATCTTGGAAATCATTGTTTTACATATTTTTTCCACTTTAAAACTATTTTAGACAGAAGGGTAAACCCAGTCCCTGTTATTCTATCTGGCCATCAATCAGAAGTCTTACTTTCTTTTTATGTTTTCTTTCATATAATAAATTAATGGAAAGTTGAAATGGGTCAAGGCAAATTTTCCATTTTAAACACACTATAGATGAGGAAACTAATGCCCAAATAAGTGAAATATCTAAACCCACACAATCAATACATGGCATTACATCATACATAATTGTGATGCTCAGTTTAGTGTTGCTTCCACTAGAATATTGGATTGCAAACTATGTCTCAAGGACTCATGGATTCCCCTGCCAGTTATTAGTGGCTACTCAGGGCAAGGGGAAGAGAATGATAGGGAGGGGCAATTATAGAAGCTCTTTTTTTCCATTTTGTATGTCAAAATTTGGCATGTGACTTTATTTCAAAGCAGTTTTTTTGCTACTTTAACACTTCAGTAAGCTCATGAAACTCTTTAGTAGTCATGTTTTCATATTTATTTAGCTCCTTGCTTCTCTATGATAGAAAGGTTTAAAAACTAAGAATATCTTCAGTAAGAATGAAAAATTATAATCTTAATTATTTGTTTCTTATAAGTTTAATGCATACAAATTCTGACACTCTGATACAGGAGAATGATTATTTAAAAGCTTCTTGCCCCCATAAATTTTCTTTGGAGAGTTCCAGGCATAAATGTCTTTGTTTTTGAGATGATTCAGTTGTCTTATAAAATATCCAGGGAGCACTTATGAAAAATTGTGCACCTAGGAGAGTCTTAGATAATGGAATACCTGCCTCCTTCATCCATTCCAGGAAGCTCTGCTCCATTTTAAGGAATCCACTTTGATTTGGCTAAGTCTAATCCAATGCCTTCACCACCACCTGACTCCCAACCAAGTAAAGTTCCCATCTCTTCTTGAGAGGTAGAGAGGAAAAAAGATGAAAAGAGAGCTCAGTAAGGTGTCATGAAAGTAACATTATTTATTCAGCTTCCTATGTGCCAGGCATTATGCTAAAAGCATATATATTATTTTAGTCAATGTTCTCCATAATCCAATGAACTTGGTAACTGTTATTATTTCAGCTTTACAGATAAAGAACTTGAGTTTCATAGAACTTAAGTAACTCACTCTAAATAATGCAGGTCATGTGGAAAGAACTCAGGAAACCTGGTTCCAGAAACCACCATTGGAAGGTTGAGCTGAAAATCTCAGATGCATGTGTGTGACGGTGGGTGCCTGTGTTTAAGGTTGGTTCTGAAGGATAGAGCCTGGTTTAGAAACACTGCTTTATGAGGCAGAGCACAAAGGGAGAGGGCACATGTCAGGGAGGGCCCTTGTTTTATGGTGGAATGGTGTCTGCTCTTCCTGTTATAACCCTCACATCCTCTCTTGGAAATCTGTCCCCAGGGCTCTATTTTCCTCCTTAGTTTTAATGATTTTCCAGCTTCTCTTGCTACCCTTGCCACTTTTGTGTACTCTAAATTTATGCCAATTACATATAATTACTAGTAAGACATAGTATATGATGTTCAAACCAGATGAGTCCATGATTTAAGAAAAATTACACTTGTGTCTATTTCGTCAACTTTAATAAGGGTAACTTTACTTTCCCAAGGTAATGATATATTAGTTAATTTAGTTAATATTAATGATATTTTAAGCTGTGCATGATTATGTATGTATATATACATACTTGACACTTTTACAATTAAAAAAGTTGAAACCAAAGAATTCAAAGGCTTATGCTAGGTTTAATTTATACCTTTTTCACCATCCTTTATGAAGTTTAGAAAAAACTACCACTTACATTATCTATTTCACAAAAGTCCATGATCCTCCTACTTCATTACTTTTTACATTTCTTTATGGTTTTTAACTTAAAAATAAAACTTGCCACCAGTGAACACACCTGTTGCTACTAAAAATAGCAACTAGTTATATGTTATGGAAAGGAAAATCCCTAAAGAAATTAAATTGAAAATCCAAATTCAAACTAGAAACCAGGGACAAAAACTTCCATCCCTCTATAATATAAACAATAGCATCCATTCTTAAAGTCAGATAACTTCTTGTGAGTCAGAATGCTCATATCTACACACAGCACTCTGAGCATTATGGAACAATTCCAAGAGTTCCTCCTGGGTTATACGAATGGACTGTGGCTCATCACGGCACTGCTTACAAAAGTGTAGTCTACAGTCTACCAATATAGAAGCTCTATGGGGTATGTTTAAAAATTTATATAGATTGCTGGGCCATACCCTAGATCTACTGGTACAATCTCTGTGAATAAGAGCAGGAATCTATATTTTAAGCAAGTTCCTAAGGTAACTGGGAAACATACCAAACCTTGAGAACCACTGACCCAGAGGAGTTTTAATGGCAAGGGAGCTGAACCATTAGCACCATTAGTCTACCCATGATGCTGTCCATAGGGAAAAAAGGGGTTCTCTAACTTTTTTCAAAGGAAAAAAGTTAGAGAACCCCTGATGATGATTAACCTACTGAACAGAGAAAACTTACCTCACTGAATAAGTATTGACAGCACACTTAGAATGCTCCAGTGTTTGTTATCATGCTCACCAGGGTAAGTTCTGGCTATGACCCACATGAAATTAGGAAAGGCAGGTAGTTGGGGAACTTGGCTTTGCAATTTTCCTGTGTGTACAGAAGTCCATCTAGGACATTTGATTTGTTCCTCATATTTAAACAAAAAATATAAGAAGGAGGGATTTCTGCAAATACTAGAAAAATGTAAGTTACTATTATTGAGAAAAGACTGAATTTGCTGCAGACTTAAAAATAGCAATGTAAGTCCTTAAACAGGGTGCCAGATCCCTGATCAATACAATACATGCTATTCTGCTATTCACTTTGAGAGGGTGTCAAAAGATATATATATATATATATATATATATATATATATATATATATATATATATATATATGAATGATTGTCTTCTAGAACATCAGCTTTTTTTTCCCATTTAGCAGAAAATATGCAATGTTTTACTGGAGTAAATTTACAGGACTGATTTGGACTTTCCTTGCATTAGATGTCTTCTAGCTGCCCTGAGAGCTAAGGACTTGCTATTAAAAAAGAGCAACAGCCTCACCTGGGTTAGAAATGCAGCATTTCAACACCACACCAGATCTTCTGAATGAGAACCTACATTTTAACAAGACCCCTATACCCTTCATATGCAGAGTAATGTTTGAGAAGTGCTGGACTCAGGAGTGCACTCTACTTTAACATAAATGTAGGAGAAGGAATCAATCTACACTGAAATGTGCCTTCTACAGTTGTCTTTATAGATATTCAAATTTTATATAATTCTACTTTTTTCTACAAAGTTGATTTAAACATACATTGAATGCAGAAATATAATTTAATTTCTATCCCTTACCAAAATTTTTATATAAATTGATATGAGTCCTGATTTTAGAAGAATATATGGTCATTATTATTTTTCTAAGCTTTTCTTAAATATTTCTTATTATCCCAAACCACCCTCTGGACAAGAAGACCCTTAAGTCTTGTTTTACAAAGCAACCTTTCATTTGTCCTTACATTAGTAACTTCCTGTTTCAAGTGGACACCATTTTGTTCCAGCATCCTAGAATGTAATGGCCTAATCCACATTTAGTCAATTAATATTCTTAATTAATTTATTAAATTTTCAGTGTCTAGGTCATGTTAGTCCTCATTTAAAAAAAGACAAGAGGAGGAATTTCTGCCAATAATAGAAAAAAGTATAAATTACCATAGCCAAGAGATGTCTGAATTTTGTAGTTATAATTTATAGTCACTCTTGATTAGCCAGATGCTTTTTCACTTAGTTTTGCTGGATGGCACACCACAGTATCCACTACAATTATATTCATAATTTGTGTATTTATTTATAATACTGGAATGGTTTGTACATTATTAGTGATTCAGCTTCTTACCATCAGGAATTTATTTTCTTCCTTCCTTTCTCCTCTTTCTTTCTTTCTTTCTTTTTCCTCTTCTTTCTTTCTTTCCTTCTTTTTCTTTCTTTCTTTCTTTTCTTTCTTTCTTTCTTTCTTTCTTTTTTCTTTCTTTCTAGTACTTTGTAGTTATGCATAGTCATTGAGTTCATCCTCATAAACTCATACATACAAGGAAATTGATTTCCATTTATGGTCCTCCCTTTTTCTTCCCCTTTTCCCTTCCATCCTACCTCCCCTATTCCATTATCTTTCTTCAACTCTACTTCCTTTTGATTGTCTATTAATTTATATTTGATTGGCTCTTTATATTATCATGTCCTTCCATCCCCTTTTCCTTTTTTTTACTCTAGTTTCCACATATGAGAGAAAACATTTGACCTTTGACTTTCTGAGTTTGGCTTATTTCACTTAACATGATATTCTTCATTTCCATCCATTTATGGCAAATGCCATAATTTCATTCTTTTTTTGTAATGGAGTAAAACCCCATTGTGTGTGTGCACATGCATGTGTATGTGTGTATATACACATACATATGTGTGCGTATGTATCACAATTTTTTTCTGTGTGTGTGGGGGGGCGGGTCCTGGGGAGTGAACCCTGAGCTATGTCCCCAGCCCTTTATATATACATATATTTTATTTAGAGACCGGGTCTCACTGAATTTCTTAGGGCCTCATTAAGTTGCTGAGGCTGGCTTTGAACTCACAGTCCTCTTGCCCCAGGCTTCCAGGCTGTGGGGATTTCAGGCATGTAACACTACACCACAATTTCTTAGTCCATTCATCTATTGTCAGGCATCTGGGTTGCTTCCATAATTTAGCTATTGTGAATTGTGCTGCTATCTGTAATATGCTTATTTTAGATATTTTGGGAAAATACCCAGAAATGTGATAGCCAGCTCAAATGGTGATTCCATCCCTCATTTTTTGAGGAATCTCCATACTACTTTCCAGAGCAGCATTACTAGTCTGCAGTTCCACCAACAATGTATGAGTGCTCTTCCCCCCACCAATCTCACCAGCATTTATTGTTCATATTTTTGATCATTGCCATTCTGACTAGATTTGCATTTCCCTCATTGCTAGATACGTTGAACATTTTTCATATATTTGTTGGACATTTGTGTTTCTTCTTTTGAGAAATTTCTCTTTCATTCTATTGCCCATTTATTGCTTGTACCCCTCAGGATTTTCATGTGTAGATTTATGTGAAGACAGGCTGTTTCTATTTTATTCTAAGACTTTGAACTTAATAATAATTAGCTTCAGTTTGCTTTTTAATTATGATACCAGTTTCTAATTTATTCTAGATATATTTTCCTAATTCATTATAGATACAAGTTTCTAGTTTATTCTAAAAATATAGAAAATATGTTGCTTTATATAAAACTACATATATTGCTTACAAATTTTACATCATTTGTCTAACATTCTAAGGAATTTATGAAAAGGTAACTTGAACATGAAACTTTTGTGTTAGACTCTGCTATTTACTAAAAGAATGGGAGTTTGTTAATAGAGCTGCTATGAATGTTGTTGACATTTTTTGGTGGATATAATTATGAATTGTTGGGTTATAGAGTTTAGGTATAATTAATTTTAGTAATTATTTTAAAATGATTGTTTTAACTATATGTTTTTAAATATAAATTGTTTTTAACAACTATATTTTGCTAAAATATATATAGTTTTAACTATATTTAATTTCATGCCAAGTGAATTTTCAAATATAAAACTTGGATGAATATTTTTGTTGAGAATTTTTGTCAATCAACAGACATGGCATGTCCTTTTAGACTAAATTTCATATATATTACTATTACTACAGGGATTTATTTTGTACCTACTTTAAGTTAATATACCTGGAAATGGTCTATAACTTTACAGAATCTTCCATGATTGTGGTTCAAAACTGGAGAAAGTAAGATGACTAGGTAATAAATTTATGTGGTTTTCTTTCACATTACATTAAAAAAATAAATATTAGTTGTCTTTAGGATTACATCAAATTGTGTCCCTGTCTTTTATGGATATATTTAAAAAAGAATCTAAGTTGTTCATGTTACTAATAGAAAAGTTTACTTTCAGAAAACAATTTCCCAATGGTTATATAGCAATGAACAAATCCATGAATTCCTGAATACTATTGCAAATTTATGACATCTGTACACGCATGCTTATCATAACTCCTTTTTGTAGGACTGCAGATTCCTTGGTCACACTGAACTTAATGTCATCCAAAGGGCTTGAGACATAGGTGGTTAAACTTGTCATTCTATGGGTTTTAGAATGTTTGTTTTTTGTAAGGCTTAGGTATTTAAAATGAATTAAAGTATATTCTGTATATTGCAGAAATGATGTGACATAATGAACATTTCTTTGTTTTTTAATATTATATATGAGTCAGGGTCTCTCTAAGTTTCTAAGGGCCTTCCTACATTACTGATATAGGCTTTGAACTTACAATTCTTTTGTCTCAGAATCCTCAAAAAGTGGAATTACAGACATGTGTCACAGTGCCTGGCCTAAGAAAATTTTCAAATATATTTATTACATATTGATATGGATTCATTTAAACTTACACTATAAAAAGCCCATATAATATTTGATTTATGTGAAAACAATTTTTAAAAATGGATATATGCCATTTATATTTATAAAATGTAAATAAATGAAAGAATTATATCATTATGATCAAATGTGACTCATAAAATCTTGGACACATATGGATATTTGATTTATTTCTTTCTATTCTTTTTTGTAGACCTGTCATGAGAGACAAGCCCCAAACAGTGAATGAGACAATAAAGAAAATTGTGTTACTTTATCTGATAATTACTTGAGGAAAAGATTGTTTTTCCTAGTGGTGGTAGAGTGTTTTTATTTTTTAAAAATACTGCATGTTCTCACTCATGCATGGAGGCTGAAAAAGTTGATCACATTGAAGTCAAAAAGAGAAACACTTTCTAGATCTATGATAAGAAAGAGAATGAGATAGACATTGACTAAGGAGTGCCCAAAAGAGTTAAGAGTGGAAAGTAACTCTTAGGTTTTATCACACAATAGGGTGATTATTGTCTATAATAATTACTTATACAATTCAAAATGACCAGAGAAGAGTTTGCAGGTTTCAAACATAGACATGATAATATTTAAGATGATGGAAATTATCCTGATTCGATTACTAAACAAAATTATACGTGTTGAAAATAATGCTGGATCCCATATCCAATTTTAAATAGTACATTCCCATTAAAATTTAAAATAAACAAATATCAACATGTCAATGCTTTTAAAAAGTAGCTACATCCCCTCAGATTTTTAAATGGTATTCCATTTCCATGAATACTTAACTTTTCTGCTTTCTCTTAGTATCTTGCCATATTGATTTACATGTTCTAAAGAGTCATGAAATGATTTAGCCTTATATGTATGATTTTCTGATAATTGTTATTTTTCAATATGTGGCTATCAATGGTTTGAAACACAGACCTAATAATTCAGTTCTTTTATTTCAGAATAAAAGAACAAACTTGCCTTGTATAAGAAATATTATATTGGTATATTGATCCAAATTTTCTCTATCAAGTTTATGCTTGGGCCTCTAAAATGGAAAACTGGTTACATCATGAAGATGAAACTTGGGACTGTTTGGATGTGAATCTTTCAGGCTTGGGTCAAATGCTTTTTCTTTAATCAAAACCTTGAAATGGAATGACTCTGAATTGATTTTAACCGTGACTTTAATTAACAACATAACTCCAGATCACTGAGTAGGAAACATTAGAATATGTTCTTACATTTTATAAATGCACTTGGATCATTTAGGACAGTTAAACTGGTGATGATAAAAAGAGACATAAAAATAAATAGTACGTAGATTTAAAGATAGTCCTAATTTAACACCAAAGATCATTCTACAAATATTGCTAAAATTTTGACACAACAAAATAGGTATTAAAAGAATTGAATAAAATCTCCCAAGGAATATATATGAGAAAGTGAAAATTAAACATAATGGCATGGGGTGTGAATATAGCTCATTTGGTAGTGTGCTTGATTTGCATGCACAAGGCCATGGTTTCAATCCCCAGCACCACAATTTTAAAAAAGCATATAATGGCCAATAATCAATAATTATAGACATTATTAAATGTCAGAAACACATACATATATTGAACTTCATCTTATTTTAAAAATAATAGCTCTAGAATATAAGTAATATGACTGCCCATATTTTATACATATAATAAGATTTTATAATAAGAGTTTAGCAAAATAGACTGCTCAAGGACACACTTGAACTCAATGGAAAATCACAGACGCAAATTCAAACAAGTGTCTTACAGAGTGTTTAATTCTCAGTGTTGGCTCAATTGATACACTGAAAATATTAGCTCTGGTATTAAGCCAGCATAAAAACAGCATTGAAATAATATATTCACATATTCACTGATGTTGTTTTCTTAATAGGGTTAGAATTCTCCACTTTTATGCAATCCTTCCAAATGAATTTTCCAAAAATTGTAGCCTTTAATGTGTTCCTGGGGCTTAATCAAAAAGAGAAAAATAAGGGCTGAAGTTGTAGCATGCTTGCCTTGCAAACATGGGGCTCTGGGTTCGATCCTCAGCACCACAAAAAAACATAAATAAAAATAAAGATATTATGTCCAACTAATAAAAGGAGAGAGAGAGTGAAAAGGAGAAAGATGAAAACTAAAGAACACACTACTCCAGAAAGCCTCAAGGTGAGATTATAATTAAGAAATATTTTCATAGTGATTCTGAATGGATAGAAAAGCTGATACACAGTGGAAGCGCAGCAATCATTGCATAATCCAAACATGACTTGGTAATAATGAGAAAATGGCACCTGGAGGGTTTCAAGTCCCACTTGAGACCTTAAGTAGGAAAAGAATGTATTGGGGTGAATCCACACATTTTCTAACAGTAATAATATAGGCTAAGATTCATGAAGCTGATAGTATTTGAAATAAAGACTTTTTCTTCAATTTCTCCTAAGATATATGCTATGTAATTACCTGCTCAAAAGTTGAAAAAAACAACAAACTGTATGATTTTAATGATATAAGAAATGCAATTTTCACTGAAGTTGGCCTTGGGATCTCTGCCAACACAATCCTTCTCTTCTACATCTCCTCCTTTCTTCAGCAGCACAGGCTCAAGACCCACTGACATGGTCATTGGTCTCTTGGCCCTAATTCACCTAGGGATGATAATAATTTTGGGTTAGATGGGTTCAAATGTTTTTGTGTCTCAGGATTTTGGGGATGACATCAAATGAAAATCAGTTATCTACTGGTACAGGGTTTTGAGGGGCTTCTCCAAGTGTGCCACCTGCTTGCTGAGTGTCTTCCAGGCCATCATCCTCAGCCCCAGAAACTCCTGCTTGGCAAGGTTCAAATGTAAATCCCCACATCAGATCCTGTGTTTCCTTGTTTTCCTGTTGGTTGTCTACATGTCCTTGAGCACTCCCTTCCCATTGTCTTCTATGGCCATCTTTAATTTAACCTCACATGGCCTTATATTTAATACTAAATCCTGCATGATTTTACCAGTTAGTTACTTTCTTAGGTATTTATTTTCTGTATTAGTTGTATCCAAGGTGTCTTTCTTATAGGGCTCATGGTGCTCTCAAGTGGGTATATTGTGGCTTTCTTGTGAAGGTATAAGTGACACTTCCATTACCTTCAAAGCACCAGCCTGTCCCCAAAAGCATCCTCTGTTCAGAGAGCCACATGGACCATCCTGTTTATGAGTATTTTATGCTCATGTACTGTTTGGACTGCTTATTTTCCTCTTCAAGAGCTATGTGGAACAATGACCCTATTTGTCATTATATTCAGATAATGGTAGCCAATGGCTGTGCCACAACCAGTCCTTTGCTGATAATCTGTACAGAGAAATGAATTATTAACTTCTTGAAATATGTCCAGAGAAGATAACAAATATTTAATTACTGATGATGGATAATTTCATCTAAAGTGTCAAGACACTGGCTTCTGAACAGTAAATCAAAGCAGAGGATACATATTCTTTGGATTAAGTGAAAACTGAGATATACAAGTTTTGTTAAATCTGAGTATTTTGAGGCATGTGAATAACACATCATACAAATGTCAATATTTTAACTTTTTGAGATAACACAAGGCACCACCATTTCCTCCTGATGTCAGCAAAGATTCTAATAATATGGGTGCCACATTTATAGCCTACATTAGACATTTATAAACATATTAAGAGTGTACATCACTTATATATAAGTGCTTTAATGAGCTGTATTTTGCCCAAAATATGTCAATATTGATTGCTGTGAATTACCCACTTTATCCATCAACTGAATATTTTTAATGATCTGCTACAAAGAAGTGAATGCAAGGCCCATTGGAGTGCAAAATTCAGGCTCTGTGCACAGTGGTCTCAGCTGTCAAAAAAAGTCACCATAAAAAACTGTGTTTAAGGCCAGGCACAGTGGAACACACCTCCAAACCCAGTGGCTCCAAAGATTTAGACAAGAGTATCACAAGCTTAAAGCCAGCCTCAACAACTTAGGGAGGTGCTAAAAACTCAGCAAGACCCTTTCTCTAAATAAAATTTTAAAAGGGCTGGGGATGTTGCTCAATTATCAAGCACCCCTGGGTTCAATCCCTGGTATCACAAAAAAAAAAAAAAAAAAAAAAAAAAAGTGATGTTGTATGTACACTTGCTATGGTGGTTAACGCCTCTAATCCCACTGACTCTGGAGATGAGTCAGAAGAAACATAAATTCAAGGCCAAGCTGGATAACTTAGCCAGATCCTGTCTCGAAATAAAATTAAAAAGGACTGGGGATGTGGCTCAGTTAAGTTCCTCTGGGTTCAATCCCCACTACCAAAAATTTAAAATAAGAAAAAGACAGTCATAGGCACACCTGGTCCAGATACTGACAAAGTAGGGATGAGTCAGATCATGTGTAACATGAATAGTGATTGACAAGGTGATGACCAGGTTACAGCTGGTATGAGAGACCTAGTATTACAGAGGCTGCATCCACAACTTTTGTGTCCCTTGTGGCCATCTTAGCTCCTTACTGGGTCACTGTATTAGTGAGATAACCACTATGAAATCCAGGCTTGGGGCAACAAGATAGATCCAAATGAAAGGGGGTTCAGGCCACCACTAAGGCCACTCCAGCAGGGTCTCCTCTGATGAGAAAGGGACCCATTAAGGTAAGAAGGACCCAAAGGTAAATATACCTTCTGGTAATGGGGAATCAACAAAATTAAAGTAGATGGCAAAACAACTGCTGATTGTCTGGAAACATGGAAAGAGTTCAACAGGGACCAACACTTTTGTCAAAAGCCAAAGGTGAATATTTAGAGAACAACAAGAGCCAGGAATGATAGCACATGGTTTTAATCCCAGAATCTTGGGAAGCTGGGACTGGAGGATCATGAGTTCAAATCCAGCCTCAGCAAAAGCAAGGCACTAAGCAACTCAGATCCTGTCTCTAAATAAAACTCAGAGAGCTGGGGATGTGGCTTAGTGGTCAAGTGCCTCTGAGTTCAATATTTGGTATTAAAAACAAAACAAAAACAGTTAAATGTTCCAACACTGGGAGTGATGTAATGGTGGCTATGCCTACCTTTTGCCTCTAGGATTTTTATGGGTATGTGAACAACAAGGGTGCTCATTTTACCTACCAGCTAGAATGTTCCTGGAAGAATACCATGCCTCCCAGCAAAGATTCCAAAGCTTTATCCAAGTGGCCATCTTCTTGGGACACTTTCAAGAAACAGTTTCAAGTGAAGCACACCCCACCCCCACACCCAACCACCCTCCTCACACACCAATTAAAATAGCATCTCAGTTAATATTCACTGTACACTAGATCTCAATATGATGCTCAGTGGACCATGGCCTGCCTCTCAATGAGTCCTGCTTAACTCCCACTTGCAGAGGAAGAAACAGGCCTCACAAGGACAAAGCCTGGCTAGAAGGCAACAGCATCAGACAGGAGACCAGGTCTGTCTGGTTTCAAAACCTGTGTACAGCATTCAGATTATTATTAGTAGTATTAGCCCTTAGCCTTGTTCTCTCCAGAAATGCCCAACATGGTTAATGAGATGGAGATCACAGCACTAGTACTGCACACAGCCAGACCCTTCTATGCCACTGTGAGTTTCTTGTCTTCTTAAATGAACAAGTGTTCAGAATGAGGAAAGAAGTTTTGAGAAATCTTATTGCCCTTGACACACCAACCACATCCCAAGGTGTAATGGGTACACTTGTAATCCCATCAGCTCAGGAGATTGAGTCAGGAGAATTACAAGTTGAAGGCAGCCTCAGGAACTTAGCAAGGCCCCATCTCAAAAAAAAAAAAAAAAAAAAAAAAAACCTAAAAATTTTGGGGGGATGTAATTCAGTGGTTAAGCACTCAGGAGTGTAATTTCTAGTACCATAAAGGGGGTGGGGGGGGGACACAGCATGAACATTCTTATAAAACCACATGATACTTTTGGCATATAGTTGGCTTTTTGTTACCCTGTATATAAAACTGCAAGACTCTTTGACCCATTCAATTGCCCACCACTGAATAAAGTCATGTCAGAGCTCCCTACAACCCCATGAATATCACTGGAGCTGCCTGGATAGCAAGTCAATTAGGCTGTGGTAGAGCCTATACTACAACCAGCACCCTCCGCCCTTGCTCTCTTTTGTGGAGGGAGTAATGGGGATTGAATTTAGGGTAACTAAAACTGAGCCACATCTCTAGATCTATTTTGAATTTTGCTGGGAGCCATTAACCAAGTAGGTATGACAATTTCCTTGCCAGCGTACCCCATGTTGCTTAGTGGAAGGACTCGTGGAAATAGGACATTTTGCAGTGACATTGCATGTAAGGTGACCTTGCTCAAGGACTAGGGCGGATCTGGGTTTAGGGTGTTCCCAGTTTAGGATAATCCGGGTTTAGGGCATTCCTGGTTTAGGACTATCCGGGTTTAGGGTGGTTCCAGGTTTAAGGTTATTCCTGCTGGGAATAGGGCGTATCCTGCTGCCTGAGTTCCCCTTGAGTTCTCACGGGATTCAGACAGTATTTTTTGAGAGACAGAAGCCGAGTGGGGGTGGATTTGGGCAGAGAACGTGGATTTCCCCAGAACGTGATTGTAGACAGCTGGTGTGAGTTCGGGAATAAAGAGTTGCTGTTTGAATCTACAAGCTGTGTGGTGGCTCGTGATTTTGTGCCCAGCCAGACTGCAGCAGAATTTTATTTAGAGACAGTCGTACTGAGTTGCTTAGGGCCTTGATAAGTTCCTGAATCTGGCTTCAACTTGTGATCCTGCTGCCTCAGCCTCCAAGCTGATTGGATGACAGGCATGCACCACTTCACCCGGGTTTCCTTTGCTATGTTGCAGCCACACATAATGACATACCCTGTCCCCATCCCCACTCTCCCTTCTCCTCCTGTAACCTCTATACTTCATGGCTTCCCCCACCTGGTCTCACTGTTAATCTGCATCTTTTCTCAATGGAGGCTGATCAAGTTCTTTTCTTAGAGAAAAATCAAACAAATAAAGAAAAAAGGAAACTAACTTTTTCTAAAATTGAGCCCCCAAACAAGTTCCCATGAGCAACATTTGAAGAAATTTGAGGTAATCAGTCCCTTAAGGATGAATTAAATTTTTAAAAATTTTCTGGGTTCCTGAGGCCTGACCCTTTCTCACTTGGATTCCCTGGATGGTAGAAGTCAGGGATGCTACTAAGGGGTTAACATTTGGGGTGTACCTGATCTCTGGAATGCCAGTGACCTCTGGAGACCAAGACAACTCAGTCCCAAGCAAGCACCTCAAAGGCCCTGAATGCTCTTCTCTCTGTGCTTGCTGGGATTTCTCTGGCCTCCAGTGTCTTTATTTGTTGTTCTGGATGTATCAATCCTTCTTATATCAGCATCTTCACTCTGGTGTGGCTTTTTGGCTCCTCTTTGCTTGTTCTGCACCCATTTATCTGCCTGTCATTTATCCATTCCTCAAATTTCCCTGCCATTCTCTCTCTCTCTCTCTCCCTCTCTCTCTCTCTCTCTCTCTCTCTCTCTCTCTCTCTCTCTCTCTCTCTCTCTCTCTCCCCCCTCTCTTTCTGTGCACCTATCTGACCTGGTTTGACTCTTTCCTTACTGGGAACTCTTCGTGTCTCTGTTGCTTGGGCTGGTTTACTTAATGACCTGCTCCTTTTGTCCACTTTACACAATGTTCTTCTCTGGAAGTTTTCTAGAAAGACAACTTGGACCCTGACTGATAAAGGATACTGTGTCAATTCCAGGTAAGATCCCTGCTGTTACCTAGGCAACATTCATGCCATTCTCCAGAAGCCTGGGGGCAGTGTAGGAGAGAAGCACTGAAGATGGGGGTGGAGCCAAGTTGGAAGCTCTCTTTGAGCCATGTGTGGTGAGAATGAGGCCAGATGGAAAAAGGTAGGTGGAAAATTCTCTCCTGGAGATTTTGATAGGTTCCTCAAGTCTACTGTTCTGAGGAGGTGGGAGGCAGGCCTAAGGTCACACCCAAACCCTGGCTTTAGATTTGGAAGGTAAACCTTTAGCTGGACAAAACCCAGGCTGGAGTGAACTGTGCCATGTTGCCAAAAGCTTAGTCTTTATCCTCAAAGCCAATGCAATAACTAGGACATGGTTTTGAAAAAAATAAATAAAGTTTTCTTGCTTTTCTAGCAAAGGAGAAACACAGGGTATTTCCAGTTCCAGAAGCTGTGATTCTGCCTATCAGCAGGAATTGGGAACTTTTAAAGAGGTGACTCAAAAGTTAAATTGCCCCTGTTCTCTATTGGAGTTGACATTCACTGGTTAATTTAGGAGATAGTTATTTCTTAGATCTTCTGGTGCTGTCCTCAAAGTCTGGATGACTTGGTTCCTATGGTGGGTGTCTGCTCAGAGACAGATCAGTCTGCCTAGGATGGGAAAGAAAGTGATATTGTTTCCCTTGAGATTCGGGAGGGGGAGAGATTAGGGAGGTGTAGAAGAGGGAAAGAGAAAGAATCATGTCCATTTTAAAAATGAGTTGCAGTAGCAGAGCTGCATCAGTGTTTTCAAACCATGAAGTTGACCACTATTACACAGTGATGAAATGATTTCACCCCATAGTGTCTTGTGGGTTTTCCAGCATACTGATAAAAACACAAGACAGGTATTAGTCTTCTCTTCTGAGGCACACATGGGAAGAAACCTCTTCCCAGTCCTATATGTGATGCATGACCAAGCCAGGTTCAAATTCCAATCTGACAATTTTGGTGCAGGGGGTGAGACAGAAGGATTGCAAGTTGGAGGCTAGCCTCATCAACTTAGCGAAGCTCTAAGAAACTCAGCAAGACCCTTTCTCTAAATGAGGTATAAAAATGGTCTGGGGATGTGGCTCAATGGTTAAGCACCTCAAAGTTAAATCCCCAGTGCCAAAAATAAAAAAAAAAAATCCAGACCTGTGTGGCCCATCATTTCTCAACAGAGGAGTATCCTTCCATGGATATGTTGTGCCAGATGCATCTTAGATTTTGCTTGTTTTATTGATGTAGATAATGAAGTCAATCCTATCAAGGATTCTGGAGAATTCAGGGTGTCTGAGCCTGGAAAATAGTTTTTGTATCATATTAAAGATGTGATACAAAACACAATAGATGGTAGTGAAAAATGAAGAAAATCAATGGAAGTTTTCAAAAAGCAATACAATTGGCAAATCACTTGACAAATTTAGCATAAGATAGAGGAGGAGCTGAGGTCATTGGTAGAGCACTTGCCTAACATGAGGATTCAATCCCCAGCAGCTGAGAGAGAGAGAGAGAGAGAGAGAGAGAGAGAGAGAAGACAAAAGGTAAAATTAACAGTACTGGGAAAAAAAGTAGGACATCATAGATCTCACAGGTAATAAAAGGATGATAAAAGAATGATATAAGAAACATGTCAAAAATTTTAAAAATTTAAATGAAGTAAAACTGCCAACAATATCCTCATGCACATAGATGTGAAAAATATTTTTAAAAATCAGTAAAACTGAACCAGCAATTTCTTGCAAAAAATGCAAGATCAATTTAAGAATTAAAAGTATCATTAATACTAAGTCAGCACAAAAGATTATTTATATTTCTGTACTATGAAAAAATAAAATTAAATCAATAGCATTTATGATAACATACAAAATTATAAATATTTATAAAAAATTAGCAAAGTTTTTATAAGACCTGTACCAAAAACTATGGAACACTGATAAGAAAATTTTAAGATGATCTAAATAAATGCTGATGAATCAAAATATTCAATACTTCTAAAATATTCTTTCAAAGTTATGGGGGATCTTTGTGCCCCAGAATCTGGGTCATGTAGAGGTTTATATATTATCAACTTCAGCCTGTAAATACCACCCAGGAAATGGGTTCAGAGGCTGTTTAAATATGTTGACATATTTTCAATCATTCCTTCCCCATCTTTTGAAATAAACTTTGAAGCAGAAAGAATTGGAGACTGTCTAAATTATTTTGCTATTTTTAAAAACAATGAATTTCCTATAAAAAAATCAAATGTGAAAAGCCAGATATGGTGATACATGCTTATAATCCCAACTACTCCTGAGGATTACAAATTTGCCAGCCCAGACAACTTAACCAGACCTTGTCTAAAAATAAAACTAAAAGAACAGAGGATGTAGCTCTGTAGTAGAGCTATTTATTGCCTAGGGTGCATGGAGCCCTGGGTTCAATCCACAGATTCAACAAACAAAATTCAAACATGTTTGAGTAACGTGAAACTTATAGTCCTATCTCCTCTAGATTTTGATTTGTTTAATTTCTATCAACTATTTTGATTTTCTAATAACTACAACATCCAAAATAATTTATTAAAAATATTTTATAGACATCTATCTTACCATTTTAACTGATATCACATTTAAAAGGCATTTTTCCCTTGCTTATCTTTTTTCTTTTTGTAAGTCAAAGTGCAGGGCTTCGTTCTACACCTGATACATACAATATCTGTCAAAATGAAGTAGAAATGCTTTCAGAGATTCATAGAATTTTGGAAATGGAAATAAGCATATAATTCATGCAGTCCAACTTCCTCATTATCTGTATGCTGAAAAGAAAAAGTAGAAATCTGAAAACTCATCTATGAGAGGCTAAGTACATACATAATGCTTTATTTTTGCCATAAAAATCAACATATGGAAAAAATCAGAGCAAGAAAAAAATGTGTATGCATTTTGAGAGCTTCCCATGATATATTCATAAACAACAGTTGCAGTATAAAATAATACAAAACAGTAAAAACAGAGTGCCGAAAACCATAGCATAATGTCATTACTGCAAAAACAATTATATTCATACTTAAAATGTATATAAGTATATACAATCAACCTATAACAACCTTTATTCCATGGAAGATGAGTATAAGAGATGGGGTTATAATTATTACTCATTATTTTAAACATTTCTGTGTTTATTTTGCAGTGAAATTAATTCAAAGAACAAAAATTTAGGAAGCAGGAAAGGGAAGAGAAGGCAAATCAAGATTAGGGAACATTAATGTCCCTTTGGAATTAAAAGAGAAAGAAATGGGTATGTTGAGCTCCCAAATTAATGGTGGCTATATGGCAGGTCAGTACTGGTAAGGAGGTACCTATGAGAAGCTGTCAGATAAATTTAGCTTCAGCTAGTGTTAGCACCCTAGGAACTTCCCGTTTTGTTTCCCACAGAAAAAACAGTGAGGCTATCTAGAAGATGTGTACTTCTTTGCCCTTTTATGAAATAAGCAAAAAGGTAAATGTCACCAGTTTGCCTTTGCTTAATATTTTTCTGTGTAATTGGGTAGCCCTCATAGAGCTTCTAAGTCCCTCTCCCATGCCCCTAAATTAGATGAATCCTTAAAGTCCTACAACTGCATAGGCTTCTTCCCCTGACCTTTTCTGTTTTCCTTCTAAATCCATTAGCTTAAGATCTGTTCAGGTGTACAATGAAATGGTCGTTTGCCAAAAATCACAATGCATAACCAACCTCCTTTCCTTTTGTAGACTTTTAAAAAAATCTCATGGATATTAGTTTTTTTAAAAGAACTTAATTTTTAAGTAGTAAGGTAGAAAATTGAATTCTGTAATTAAGCTAAATAAGATTACAGACTACACAAATGCTAACTATTAGGACCTTTTCCTATGTTACATCAAGTTAGAGAACTGATAGAATTAAGTTAGAACATTAATACTTCATAGGTCTATTCAGGTGTCTGTATGATCTAGGGATTGAAAATTGTTGATAGAAATAAAAAAAAATAGTGTTTTGTGATACATTACAATGTAATTTCAAATACCAGTGTCCATAAATAAAGCTTGTGGGCATACTCATATTCATTAATTTACATTTGTCTCTGACTGCTTTCAAACAGTAGAGTTTAAAAAGGGATTGTACAGAAACCATTGACCTATAAAGCCTGTAATATTTAGTGTCTGGCCCATTACAGAAAAATGTTGACCTCTGTTTTTTTTATAACACACCATTTTGCCCCAAAAGAGGTTGAAGCATATTCAAAAGTTGCTTATTCTTCCTTTTTCCATGCTTAATTTCTTCTCTATAGAAATGGGTTGAAGAAGAAGAACTTTACCAGGTTCAGAAGCTCTCTCAGGTAAGCAATTTCTTTGGATTGTTTCACAAATTATCTGAACAATTACCATAACATCCCAAGGTGTCAAAACATTCAGGAACATGTTCCATTTTTTGGTAAGCTGTAAATTTTTGTTTTGCAATAGCTGTGTCCATTTTGTTTTAGTCAGTTTTTCTGCTGCTGTGAATAAAGGATCTGACCAGAACAATTATAGAAGACAAGTTTATTTGAGGACTCATGGTTTCAGAGGTCTTAGTCTGTAGAAGGCCAGCTCCATTTCTCAGGGCTCAAGGTGAGGCTGAATATCATGGCAGAAGAGGGTAGAAGAGGGAAGCAGCTCAAATCATGGTAATCAGGAAGCGGTGGTGGTGGAGACTCCACTGACCAGATACAAACATATATCCCAAAGCCAGCCATACCCTGCCACTTCAATTACCACTCAGTTCATCCCTACCAGTGGATTAAGTCACTGATTGGGTTAAGACTCTCACAACTCAATCATTTCTCCTCTGAACCTTCTTGCATTGTCTCACACATGAGCTTTTGGGGGACACCTCACATCCAGACCATAGTAGAGTTATAGATAATGATCCTTTCCCAAATGTCTTTTGGTCCTTCCTCACTTTTGAAAATGTTTTCCACTTACCATAAATTATAGTTTTCTAAAAACAACTTCACTTTCAAATTATACTTAACCATTGATAACAAATATTACTACATATCATCATCAAAGGCAGTTGATAAAGATCAACATGTCAGGCAGGAATGCTAACTCTCCACTCATTCTATTCTATGACATTTTTCTCTACTTATTGGAAAAAAGTGTTTGGGATATGCATCTGTTTTCTCTCTGTAGCTTCATTCTTCCCTCCCCAACCTCTTTTCTGCACCTCACCAAAGAGAAGTAACCACCTTTTTTTTGACTTTGTTGGTGAGCTTAGAGTAGAACCTGAATATGGCAAACTCAGCCTATTAGACCAACTGTCCACTGAGGAGGCCCAGTCCTGTCTATTCTTCCATCATGAAATACACTTTGGTGGGATCATTTCTTCTTATCAAGAGTTAATAGAATTGACCAAGACTGAGGTCTCAAGGAACATGATTTGACCATAGTGTCTTAGCAATAAGATGTCTCTTTACATTTATGCTTAGTAAAAATGGTACTTGGTTCTTCTTTAGTCTGTCTTGGGTATCTTACTTTCAGTTTTATTTCAAATGTACAAGGAAAAAAGAGTAGTAATAGTTACTAAGACCCTCCAAAATACATGAATATTTGACAAATTACCTTACAATACTTTAGCATTCAAGAATCCAATGTCAAATATTATTTTCTATAAGAATTCTGAATTTCATATGAATCCAATATAAATATCAATCTTAGAAAAGTTAAGAGTTTATAGCAAAGTGAGAATCTCCACCCTTGATTTAATTTGTACCAGAAAAGAGTTAAACGTCCAAAAAAGTCAATTCAACAAACAATATATTGGGGATTCACTAGATTCAAAACATTATGCTAGGGGATGCAGTAATTAAAAGCAAAATAAAACAATGAGTCATAAAATACTTGCAATCTAATTGAAAAAGAGAATGGTTAAAATTGCATTTGAAGCTATTATATGAGACAGCATAATAAGTAAGTAGCACAGAAAGGAATAAAATAGAATTCTATAGCATTTCTGAGAAAAGTGAGCTTAATCAGTTTTTATGTGTTGATAAAAACTCAGATATCAGAATTAAAGAATATTCATGTGAAGAGAATGAAGAGTGGGAAGTTTTAAAAATAAAGAGCTATTAGATATATATATATATATATATATATATATATATATATATATATATATATATATATATATATATAAAGAATATGTGTGAAAACACTTTTCCATATTAATTCCTGTCTTTCTGACAATCACAAATACTTTAGCTGTGAAGTCGGGGCTTCTTAATGGAGCACAGCTCTACCTTATTCTATGTGTATGGCCCTTCTCCTCAACATCTGTCTGTCTATCCAATGGGGACAGATGTAGGCTCATTTCCCTATTCCATCTGTCCTCCAGGATTGCCAAAGTTGGCATTGATTAATTAAGTGACACTGACAGTGCTTGTCCTAATGATAGGACATGAGTATGGTTGTAGACAAGGGATTTCATTTTGGGGGAAAAAATTAAAAAAAAAAAAAAAAAAAAAACTGCCAGCAGGATAATTAAGCGAAGCTGTTGGTCATTATTCTATAAAGATCAGCACATTGTGTAATGGGCTTGGACTTATTAAGTGGAAAATAGATAGAAATGAATGACTCTTAAATTCTCCCTCCAATCGCATGGGAAGCAACATAAGGCCTGGGCTTGCTGTGCTGTGGACTGGGGAAGGTGGTCTTCCCTGTTTCCTTCTCTTGTATGAACTTGCACTTTTCCATTTCACCAGGAAGGTAACCACTGTTTTCTAAAGTGAGAGGCAGGTCAGTAATCTTTATGGTGCTCTTTAGGAGGGGAGAAATCACTTTTTTAAACATACACTTTGATACTACATTAATGACAATCCCTCAGTATTTCTTTGGGACTCCTACTATTTAAAGGAATAGTCTATTGAATGTAAGCAAGTGTCAGGTATTAACACTGAATTTAAAATGCAGGTAAAAATGGGGACACTTGCATATTCCTGTCCATGAGCTTGACAGGATATTTATTTTGCTGTAGCTGAAAAGTAATTAACCTCCACTGTGATAGAATTCTATTACTAGTAGCTATTCTGCCATGCAAAGTGCACTACATGGAAATGTTACAGGCTATCAAGCAGAAACGGCAGATTTGTCTGCATTTTAAACTGAATTTCCATTACCCTGTTCTCTTCTCTGTATCTCTTCTTTCCCACTACTTCTCTCTTATTTTCACTGAAACTGGAATTGAGACACACGTAGAACTTAAAAAAGTTCAAATCAAAAGTGTTCCTCTAAGGCAAGTAAGATCTACTTGCTTCTAGTATTTAGGCTTTAAAAAATATTTGCCCTTTGGTGTGGTGGAAAAATGCAGCACTATTCAAAGATATTCAACCTTGAATGATTGTAATATGAACATAGCCAAGAAAAGTCATAATTCACTGAATTCTATGCAGTTTTCATTGTCAGTGTTATGTATATGGGCACACAGGCACATGCATGTACATGATCTTTCTAAGAAATAGATTTGAGAATAAATACTACCTGATTTCTACACAGAGACATTTCTTCAACAAAGCTTGTTTTGAAAAAACATATTTGTTTGAAAGCAGTATGAGGGGGCAGTTTCAACATGATACAAAATCTGTTTGATTATTCCTGATTTTGTCAGACAAATATGCCAAATAAAGGCAGAAAGCTGAACACAGCTGAGCTGAACTGGACAGGAATACCCAAAACACACACACACACACACACACACACACAAACACACACACACCTGGACTCTCTCTCAGCTTCTTCAATTTGTCATACATATTTGGAGACACAGGCACCCACATCTGGTGTTACAGCGTTTCTTCCAATTTTAGATACCTCTTTCCCCAGCTCCAGGGTAACTCACAAGCTAAAACCCTTCTAAATATAGCATAACATCATTTTTGAGGTAGAGTTGCACATTAATTGTCACATTTATGCATTTCTTAATCATTATCTATCCTACTGTTTTTATTATTTCATTAGCTATCTTATACTGATGAAGTTTTCTGAGTGTCATTCTTATTTTCCCAATAAGCTCTGTATTTTTTATGGCACGATGTTGCATAAGAACACATATAAGCTGTACAATAAGAGATCTGACTTTACTTCTTTTATTATTATTCTCATGATTAACATATGAGACTTGTTTAATCAATAATGAATTTTTCTGCATTTGCTTTCCATTTGCCACCTAGATACTGTAGCAGGAGTAACTAGTCATTCTTTAAGCTAATATACCAGGATAAGAGAAGGTCTCTTCTCCTAGAAAGAAAGGGAATGGGGTCCAGGGGTTTTAAGTGCTATTACTGATTTTCTGATATAGCTATAGCCACCCTTCATAGAAACCTTACCTTTGCTTGGCACACTTTCTGCATGAATCCCCGTGCAAACACAGGCGAGAGGACAGCATTAACCTCGATGTGTTACAAACAAGGAAAAAAGGCTTAGTGAACCCACATAGCTTGTCTATTGTTTCTGAACTATACAAATGAGAACAGAGGAGGAAGAATTCCAATGTGAAAACTCAGATTCTGCCATCTCCAGTATCTTTTTGTTTGTTTGTTTGTTTGCTTCAAATGTTCAAATGCTATTAGAAATTTGCACTTAGAAATTATTGGTTCTCATGTCTTCAATTTTGAAAAGAGGAAATTTGGGTCCACAGGAATTGTGTACTTTATCCCAGCTTCCCTGGTCAGAGCTAGAATTTAGAGCCCAAGGCTTTGACTCAGAGCTTATCTGGCATGTCCTGTTGTGTTTTTAAATGTCAAAGTGATCACAATGATTAGTTCCTAAGAAGCTGAAAATTTAGCCAGTGCTTTTTTTTTTTTCTATTTCTTAATGAAGAATCACCTGCATAGTTATGAAGTGCCTAAAATAAAGAGCAGTGTGAAGAAAAACTACACCACATTTGTGTATTTCCAGAAATAAGATAGGAAAAATCAATCCCAAAATATCAAGTCTTTTTCCTTAGAACAGCATCTAGATGTGAGTGTTTTATGGTAATTACTATTTATAACCTACAATTCTGGGAATTGAACTTTACAAACATGAAAGCCAACTTGTAAATTTTTCCTGACAGAGAATAACATTGAACTCCAGAATGCAGAAAGTGTTGTACGTTCTCTCTGGGATCTGTCACTGTTCACGATCATTAAAGAAGGCAGATGGGATAAACAAATTTCTGTTATTTGACCATTACCAAAAAAGTTGAGATGGAAAACAAAATCGCCACCTTCTTTGGTCTTGAAATAGCTCCTGGGGCTGTCCGCCTTCACTCTAGAGAAATACCATGAACTGGTAGTGGTAGCTGTGGTTCTGACTATTTTAGATGCCAAAAAAAGCAAGACCTTTGCTGAAAATTACAGGGGATGTAAATTTTAAGAATTACAGACTAATGGTTCCCTTCTTCTCCCCAATTACCTAACAGCCATGTGTGTGAGCAAAAGCTAGGCATTAACAGCTTGCCACTCTCTTTCTCCGGAAGAGGTGGCTGATGACATATTTCATATAGGCTTAATGGGAGGCTACAAGGGGTTGGGTGTGGTGAGCCGCTTCTGCCTTTTCTGCAGACTATAGTCGCCATTACAAGATGGCGCTGGCTCCGCTGTGGTCTGTGACAAACAACTCCTTATTTGGGAGAGTTGGCGCATGGTTTTTCACCACCCTATGCGAAAGCTCCACGTGGCAGCTTCGCATTGGGGCTTGAGATGCTTTATTAAGGCTGGGAGGGGCATCTGAGAGAAAAGAAGAAGAAATATCAAGGGCCTGAATAAACTGCTGAAAGAAGATTCCTGAGTTGCGTCTTCCTTGCGAGCAAGGGGTCGCAACAAGTGGTGCCGAAACCCGGGAACCAGAACTTTCAGCAGTCAGGGGTGGTGCACCAGTTAGTCCCAGGTAAGTGGGATCCGCGACCAAAGCAGGGTTAGTCCCAATAAGTGGGATCCGCGATCAAAGCGGGGTTAGTCCCAGGTAAGTGGGATCCGCGACCAAAGCGGGGCAGCTCCTCTGTTGCCACAGTCTGGCTGGGCACACAATCACGAGCCACCACACAGCTTGTAGATTCAAACAGCAACTCTTTATTCCCGAACTCACACCAGCCGTCTACAATCACGTTCTGGGGAAATCCACGTTCTCTGCCCAAATCCACTCCCACTGGGCTTCTGTCTCCCAAAATATACTGTCTGAATCCCGTGAGAACTCAAGGGGAACTCAGGCAGCAGGATACGCCCTATTCCCAGCAGGAATAATCTTAAACCTTAAACCTGGAACCTAAACTGGGAACGCCCTAAACACGATTATCTTAAAACTGGGAACACCCTAATCTGCCTTGGTCCTTGAGCAAGGTTACCTACATTCAATGTCACTGCAACATGTCAGCAACATGGGGTATGCTGGCAAGGAAATTGTCATACCTACTTGGCTAATGGCTCCCAGCACTCTGTAAAGAAAGAGAGAGCATTACATTTTATTGCAGCTGCACTGTGTACTTTCGCTTCTACTTTCGCTTTTGTTTTCTGTGTTTCTTTTGTTGTGTCATTTCGCTTTTGTTTTTTGTGCTTCTTTTGTTGTTGTGTCATGGGTGCCGCATCTTCAAGTCCTCTTCTCCTGGCCCTAGATGGCCTGTTACGTTCCAAGGGCCTGGAAGTGAAACATAGTACTTTACAGAGATTTTTACAGAAGATAGATATCGCTGCACCGTGGTTTGCATTTTCGGGCAGCCTTACTGTACCTAGTTGGGATAAATTAGGCAAAGATCTTGACTTTGCTTCTGAGCAGGGCATATTAGAGGGTGGGGTGATACCCCTTTGGAAAATGGTCCGTAGTTGCCTTACAGATGGCAGATGTCAGGAAGCACTTACTAAAGGACAGGAAGTTCTAGAGCAATTACATGAGGAGAAATCGGAGACGGCAGGAAGTGAGGTGCCTCAGGAGGATGGGAGTGTGCGGAGCGTGAAACAGGGGAGGAGACGATTGTATCCAGATCTCAGTACGCTGCGCACACCCCCATGTGAAAGTGGGTCAGAGGAAGAGGAGGATGAGGAGGAAGAGCTTGGGAGGCTGTCTCGTCAGCTAGAGAGTTTAGCTATAGGAGAAGGGAACAGAAATAAACAGGGGCTCAAGAAAAGCGATCCCCCGGATCCACCGCCGTATGGTGGGGGTGTTTCGGGGAGAGCTTTCCATGCCCAAACATGGAGGGCTGTTAACGCTGAGATGGGTCTTGATTATCCAGTTTTTCAGGATGACAATAGGGGAAGATTCCATGAACCCTTAGATTTTAAAATTGTGAAGACCCTGGCGGAGTCTGTGCGCACTTATGGGGTGGATGCCGCTTTCACTCTCACTCAGGTGGAGGGACTTACTAGATTTTGCATGACTCCCTCAGATTGAGCTAGTCTAGTCCATGCTTGTGTTTCCCCAGGGAAATATTAGGAGTCCAAAGTTGGCTGTTTAATGTTTCTGGCAGTACCCAAGACTCGGAGCGAGGTAGGAGGCTTAAAATTTCTGCAAATAATTCACAATTATCTAATGCTACATTACCCTCCACAGCAGTCTGTCTCCAATCTCCATTCCTGTTTCTTTTGGCTAATGATACATTACAGGGGATGCTTAATTGTTCTAATATTACCTGCTATTTGTCTGAGTGTTGGAATGGCTCCTGGACTATGGCAGTGGTTATGAAAATTCCAACCTTTGTCCCGATTCCGGTTACTACAGATCCAGAGTCTTTTCCTATTGTTGAACTGATTAGAGCCCGTAGAGATTTTGGAATTACGGCAGCTATAGTGACAGCTGTGGCGGTATCTGCTGCTGCAGCAGTTACAGCTGGAGTAGCCATGGCCAGTCAAGTACAAACTGCTGCCACCATTAATCAAGTTGTTCAACAAACTTCCACCATACTTGAATCCCAAAATACAATTAATCAACATATTTTGTCAGGGATTTTAGCTGCCAACCAAAGAATAGATTTACTCCAAGCTCAGGTAGAAGAATTGGCTGACTTGGTGCTTTTGGGTTGTATTGATCAACGTGCACATTTATGTATAACCTCTGTCAGATTTAATGATTCCAGGAATGCCTCCCGCATCATTGGCGAATATTTGGCCGGAAATTGGTCCATGGCAGCGGAAGACATGATCCAGTCTCAACTAACCCAGATAGCTGTCTTGAACAGTACCCGTGTCGATCCCGTGACTTTGGGTCAATTCACCGATTGGATATCTTCTGCTTTTTCCTTCTTCAAAGAGTGGGTGGGGGTAGGCATTTTTGGTGCAATGTGTTGCTTCGGTATGTTCCTCTGTTTGTGGTTTCTCTGTCGCCTTAAGGCCCGCAGTGCTCACGATAAGGCTATGATCATACAAGCTCTTGCAGCTTTAGAAAATGGCAACTCACCTCAAGTCTGGCTTGCACATCTTAAACAGTAAACCTTTGACATGGTCGTTACACCCCAAGTTATTATAACATTGCACTGGGATCAACATGACTTTCCTTGTTATTCTCTTAGTGTTGGAAAGCCCTTGCACTCTGCCGGTCTTACTGCCATTGCACGCAGATGGGTTTCCACACTAGTGCTTTTCTATCGCCTTAAAGTCCGTGCCTTTCTTTCAGGGTGCTGTCAACTTGTTTGTCGTTATAAACAGCCACAGTTCAGCCTCAGCTATCCCCCTTCGTCCACCATCGTCACGATAGAGGATGCGAGGCAAGGCACTGCACTTGAGTGATCCTTGACGTGGACCTCAAGGAGAGCATGTCCTATTGCATGCGGGTTTGACGTCCACGCCCCGCCCTACGAAAAAAGGCGTCGGCTGATATGGCCTCAGATCTGGGGAAGGGCCCTCCTTAGGACTGAGCCATACTATGCAGCCACTTCTGCACAGTGGAATAGGACCTCTACTCTCGCCTGTATTGTTTTTAGAAAACAGGAAGGGGGAACTGTGGTGAGCCGCTTCTGCCGTTTCTGCAGACTATGGTCGCCATTACAAGATGGCGCTGGCTCCGCTGTGGTCTGTGACAAACAACTCCTTATTTGGGAGAGTTGGCGCATGGTTTTTCACCACCCTATGAGAAAGCTCCACGTGGCAGCTTCGCATTGGGGCTTGAGATGCTTTATTAAGGCTGGGAGGGGCATCCGAGAGAAAAGAAGAAGAAATATCAAGGGCCTGAATAAACTGCTGAAAGAAGATTCCTGAGTTGCGTCTTCCTTGCGGGCAAGGGGTCACGACAGTTGGGGGTTTCTTTCTTTGTATATGTGTATACACTCCTTTTAAAGTGACAGGCAACTCTAGGATTCTAAAGTATTATTATTAATGAGAATTTTTTTAAACCCTCTGTAATAGGGGTTTGAATTATAATACATTTTGGAAAGATTTCCACTTCTCTTTTCATTAAAATAAAAGATTTTTTTGTGAATAAAGTTTTACTATAGTAAAACTATCCACTTTTTTGTCCCTTTACAAATCATATGTGTGTGTGTGTGTGTGTGTGTGTGTGTGTGTGTGAGACAGAGAGAGAGAGGATAGAGAGGGGGAGGGAGATATCTGTGTACTAAACTGAAATTGATCAACTTAGTGGTCTCCCTAACAGGTTACAACCTGAAAATGCTTCAAGTATTTACATCAACTGTATATAGAACAAACACAAGGTGAAATTATATTCAAATAACTCTTATCAAAATAAGAAGTCCTAATCCTTTCTTTGAACTAATGACAAAATATTTGCAATAAATGAATTCTTAGCAAATGCTTAATAATATTTTTTAAGTGTCTTGATTTCACAGTGATTTTAGTCCTGAAAATCCAGACTGTCTCCAACTCTAGAGTCTTTTTCTAGGAGATTAGCCATAGGGAGAAAGGCCAGAAATCTGTTTCTGGATCTCCCAACTTAAAAGCTTCTAATTTACTCTTGAGAAAGTAGGAGAAACACTTTTCATTTGTTTTTAAAGGTTGTAGTGCCTCTCCTCAGTGAATAAATTTTAGGAATAGGGAAACTTAAAAAACATTTTCATCATTTAGCATTGTACACAGAGTAAAAGTCATCTTTGACATGTGACAGAGAACAAAAGTGAGGGTCGCTTAACATTTAAATTTAAATTTAAACATTTAAAATTAAATTGGAAAGAGAGGGAGGAAACTAAGTCTTTTTAAGATTAACATATGATCACTGGGTTGAGTCTGGATAAAAATTAGAATTAAGGCAATATGTACAGAATACATTGACAAACACTGTGTAACATCTATCTAAACATAAAATTTGATATGAAAACATTATTTTAGATAAAATTGCTCATATGAGCAGGTAAAAAAATCAGAAAGTAATTTTTCAACAAAGGCATGTTTCAATAAGAACCAATCCTACAGGAAAATATATTAGATACAAGTTTTAGGATACTTAGGATGAGTCTTTCTTATCCTTTTTGTTTTTCTTTCTTTTTTCTTTTGGACTAAATAAAGAATAGCAAGGAATTCCTTTGCTAAAAATATGTCAAGAGAAAAAAGAAAAATGAGAACTCACATAAGAACATCTGCTCTGCAAAGCCACTTGAAAACTGAGTATTAACATGGAAGAAAATGTGCTCAGCATGAAGCTAACCACAAGTATGTAGTAGCAGAGAGGCAGGGAGAGTGAAATAAGGAATAGGCACCCCATGGAGTGATAACTACAGAATGTCCGAATCCAAGTCACCCCCTCAGCTAATGGGAGGGGAAGTGGGGGTAGGCATTATCCAGGCAAATTACCCGTGAAGTGTCACAAGTTGCAACTGAATCCAAATCTCAAGATGCAAGAGCTGTATTAAAACAAATGAAATTTCAAATAGAGTTTGCGTTTTTTACCTTAGACACCAAATATGTTTATATAATTACGGTGGATATTATAAAAATCATACACCTCTTTAATTTAGATACAGATTTTCCCAATTATAAATATTCAAATTTGAAAATACAATTTTAAATTGATATAAGCTTTGACTTATTTCTTATTTCAATTTTTTATACATATTTCAGAGACTAAACTGAACAGTTGGAGGGTGTAATCAAATGCTTTAATTTTCCTAGGATTCTGGTTATATTTGATTTTTATATCTGGGCTAATAAGAATATTACAAAATTCGACACTATTTCCAAAAGAGACATAATTAGAAAGCACATTTCAACCTTCCACATCTCTTTTGAGGAAATTTTAAAATATAACCAAAAGAAAGGAATCCTAATTAGAATAAGTTATAATTCTTATCCACTCTGAATTATGTTCAAACTAATCTTTTCTTAATGTGCCTGTATTGATTTTTTTTAATTTTTTATTGTTGGTTGAAACATTACATGTTTCTTGATATATCATATTTCACACTTTGATTCAAGTGGGTTATGAACTCCCATTTTTACCCCATATACAGATTGCAGAATCACATCAGTTACACATCCATTGATTCCTGTATTGATTTCATCTGAAGAAAACAAAAATACAATCCACAGTATGATTTTACTTCATGAAAAAGTTGTCAAAACCTAATGGAACTGATTTTATGTCATATGAATCTGATAGACAACAAACACATTATGGAATTTACTGCAATGCAGGAGAGAATTTTACAGGTGGCAAACCTTTGTCAATGAAATGTATACAAATGGCAACACTGTTATAGCATTTGTATTGACTATTGGGATTCTGGTTTTTTTTTCACTGATTGTTTTAACAGATTGTAGCAGCCAAGTCACTACTCTATTTAGAGTTCCCCACAAAGCAGAACCTGAAACAGTCTGATGTGAAAGTCCTTTACTGAAGATGAAGGAAAACTCAGAGCTAAGACAAATCAATGATGTGAGACAGACCTGGCCATCTTTCTAAGCAACTGGCATTTCTACAGTGTGTAACTTTCTGAGAAACTGTGTGGAATATTTTTCAGGACCATCTCTAATAAACTCAGAGCCTTGCAATTCCATGCCCATGAAACATTTTGGAACCATCTTCCTTTAGAATCCTGTATCCATTTATTGACAGAGAAATCAAAAGCAGGGTTTGAAAGGTACATGGTACAATCTGTAAGTCCCCAGATCCCCAGGCATGCAGCTGGCATGAGTTTTTACAGAAATGGTCACTACAATGGATCCATAATGGTAAAGGAAAGAGTCAAAATAGGCAGTTTTGGTGTAAGCTTGGTAATGATAGACACAAAGATTCTAAAAAAGAGAAGTAAATAAAAAAAAATATTAACCATAGGCAGAAAAACCAAATAAGGAATAGAATACTTTTAGAAGATAAGTTGGAAATACTTCATTACTATTATAGAACACCAAAAGTTAACAGTTATTAAATCAATTGAGAACAGATGAAATATGAAGATTTTTTAGCATCAGTTTTTAGTACCTCGTATGTTGCAGGGATCATGCCAGATATCAGGATAGAATGGTGGTTCACAATGCAGGATTTATCTGTTCTCCCTGATGAATTTTGAATACTCTGGGAAGATATACATTAAATAAATTATGTACTTAGCATTATTTATTAAAAAGTGCGGGAAATGATACAAGGGAGAATTAAATGCACAACTGTGTTATTTTAAGTTGGTACTTGATTTGTCTCAAAGTCAAGAAAATACTCTCTAAAAGTTGTGCTACAAAAAGAAAAGATGGAGAATAAGATGATCACTGCATTCTACATAACTGGCCTAGCTGTGTCATTTATTGGGTGCTGTATACTTTGTTCTTTATAAACCTCTTAGATCCATTTACATTTTCCCTCTCCTACTGCTACCACTACTGTTAGTACTTGATGAATGATAACATATGGGGTAAAGTATGGAGAGATGATGCAGAGGAATTTTCAGAAGAAAGACTTTGAAGAATAGGGAAGCTATTAACTCAGTGAGAGATAACAGACCAAGTTTATTACCTTTGAAAAGGGTTACACTGAAGGCATATTTAGATACCCTTTTGGTAACCTTCAAGATTAAAATTAAAAAATTCAATTTTAATTTTCTCCAGAAAAGAGATGAAAGATGTGAAACCCTATAGATATCCCCTAGATAATCACAGGACTCAAAGGGATGACCAAAAGTCCAGGAACAGGCATGGTCATGAATGTATATTGGGATAACACATATCAGGCATTTAGCACAAAATTACTACCAATAACTAAACTTTATAGAGTCTAGTCTATGGTTGGTATTATTATAAATGCTTATTCACATAAACTCATTTATATCTGATAACAATATTAGAATTACACGATGATATTAGAATTACTAGCTAGAATATCAAATCTTCCTACAATATTCCTCTTAAAAGTGTCTTTGTTATTCTTGACATTTTGCATTTCCATAGTAATCTTAGAATCACCTTATTAATTTCTATGAAAGAAAATCTGTTAGGATTTTTATGGAAATTACATCAAATGTACATATTAATTTCACAAGAATTAACATCTTTGTAATACTGAATCATCTAAGGCATGAATAGGATATATATATATATATATATATATATATATATATATATATATATATATATATACACATACATATGCCATTACCTATCTAATTCTTATTTTTCTCAATAATGCTGTATAGTTTTCAGTGTAGAAGCCTGCCCATATTTTGTCAAATTATTCCCAAGACTTTGATGTTTTGCTGATATTAAAGCATTTTCAAAAAAAAAAAAAAAGAAGAAAAGAAAATATTAGGAATTTTCTCATGGCCTCCTGCCTAATAAATAAAATAGTCAAAAATAGATGCAGGCAGCTGGCTACAGTGGCATGCACCTGTAATCCTAGTAGCTCAGAAGGCTGACAGGAGGATCACGAGTTCAAAGCTATCATCAGCAAAAGTGAGGCAGTAAGCAACTCAGTGAGACCCTGTCTCTAAATAAAATACAAAATAGGGCTGGGGATGTAGTTCAGTGGTATAGTGCCCCCAGTTCAATCCCCAGTACCAAAAAAAAAAATAATAATAATAAAAAGAAAAAAAGATGCAGGCAATGTGGTTCAAAAATTTGTACATAAATTAGAATTTAACAAATACTAAGCTGTTATTCTTCTCTTCATCATTATTTTATTTAAAAATGGAAAATATAAATTTTCATGTGACTAATAAATATAATGAACCTAGCTCTTCCAGATTAGGAGATGTGTTTGAAACAACATGTATAAAAGCTTAAGTTTTAGAATCAAAATTGAATACAGTAAATTCTGAAGCTGTTCAGCTTTTTTACTAACCTTAATCCAATAATTAAAGCTATCTCAGTTTCAGTTTCCTCATCTATAAAATGGAGGCAGTGATATTTCCATTTCAGTTTATTTGTATGTATTTAATGCATACTAAAGTTCTTATACTCAGTAAATATTATTTTTATTCAACTTTCCTCACAAAGCTATTTAGGAGTCAACAATAAGAACTGGATTGAGAGACTTAGAGTAGTGTGTTTAGACATGTCATAATCCTCCTCTGCATGATATGTGACCCATGTTTTGCTAAAATAGATGATTCATTAAAATTACTTCAGTCAATATATCCAGGTACACCAAAGCCAAAGCATTGTGCAGTCGTTCTGAAAAAGCTCTAAAATTAAGAAAAATACATAAAAAAATTTCAAATATTTTATCCATTCAGAACACATTATGAATCAAGAAAAAATATGTAATACTGAAAACAAGCTTTAATGAAGGAGTGATATCTGCATGATGATGAAGTAAGATGTCCCTACATACATTTCGCCACAAAGAGGTATGACTCAATAGTCATTCATCAATAAAACTTACCATGACAGACTTGAGGAGTTTACTTAAAGTGATGAAAAAATAAATAAATAAATCCAGAAACAGCACAGACCGGGCATGATGGTGCATGTCTGTAATCCCAGTGGCTTGGGAGGCTGAGGCTGTGAGATGAGGTGGCTCACTGGTTAAGTACCCCTGGTTCAATCCCCAGTACTAAAAGAGAGAGAGAGAGAGAGAGAGAGAGAGAGAGAGAGAGAGAGAGAGAGAGAGAGAGTGAGAGAAGAGAGCACGACAGAATAACAGCACAAATAGGGTCAGAAAAAGAGTTCAATTTTGCCTTTACCTTCCCATCTCCCAGGACAGGAGTGCTCAGCATAGATCAGGCACACCCTGGCTAATGAATCTCCCTCGCCCAGAAAAGAAGAACTGGGTGAATAACCAGTTTTCCCACTTGGGGCACTGATTGGGCAACAGGCTCTAATTTCATTCTACCCAGATCCATGGAGTAAGAGGCAGTGTATGTGGCAAGAGTCACCATCCTCCTCAATGGCCCACTCTGCACAGGATTTCAGCAGGCTTGTAAGTTCAGGACAAGAACAGCCCTTGTGGCTCTTGTGCATCTGCTCCAGATTTCACTGCTGAGGACCCCAGTGTTCAGGATCACAGATCCTAGCAACTTGCTCTGCAGAGGACCCCAGTAGATTTCACCATGGAAGATGCCAAAAGCTAGCTGAGTTTGTATGGACCTCCTGCAGCTTTTGCCTCCAAGGACCTCACATTTTTCATCTTTGCTTTCTACAAGTGCCTAAATCATGGCTTCTTTCATTCTCTTGTCCCCCAAGCCACTCCAGCTGCTGCCACCATAGATGCCCAGGACTTTGAACTCAGCACAGCAGCTCTTGTCATTTCTAGATGACTGAGGCACGACTCTTCTCACTCTTTCCTTCCTGGAGCTGTCTTAGTTGTCTTAGCTGCTGCTATGAATGCTCTGGCCTAGAGATGTAGCACAGGCACTATGTGAATGTCCAAATGACTTAGCTCTTCTACTACAAATCCTGACCCCACAGCCAGCCCCTGAGGTTAAACCCCTTGTCAACAAATTCTTCTAAATTATAAGCCCCAGTTCCCACAATAGCAAGTACACAAAGCTAGCCTTATCTGTGCTGAGACTCAAGCTGTCCCCTGTAGCTATATGCACATACTCAATTCTAGCTCAAGCCTTCATCTAGTCACACATATGGTAGCTGCTAGCCAGCCTGAACCTTGTTATCACCCCATATTGGATCCTACAATTATGCAGGTGCTTGCTGCCTTTCATGCACCTGCAATTTTCCCTGGCCCCGGATTCTCTCCCTGGTCCACACCACTATGCAGGAGACTTCAGATGATCTCTGTTGCCACACATTACCATCCAAGCAGCACCTAGAGCTGAGTGTGTACAAGTCATCAGCTTTGGTGCCCAACATGTCATGTTCAAGTTTTGCTACTGGACCCAGGTATACTACTGAGTACTCCAGCAGTCCTCACAGACCCCCAAAGATCTCCCACACTCTTTACACCAAAGAATAAGCCATGCTGATATTATGGATCCCAGCTGCTTGAGCTGATGAGCCATCATATTCCCTTAGGGAATAAAGGCCCACACATTTGGTGACTGATACCACTAGGCCTAGTGCCACAACATGACCAGAATGATCCATCTCCTCCTCTTTAAGACTTTTTTTTTTAAGAATTCTATTTTTTTGAGAGAGAGAGAGAGAGAGAGAGAATTTATTTTTTAGTTTTCGATTATTTTTTAGTTTTCGGCAGACACAACATCGTTGTTTGTATGTGGTGCTGAGGATCGAACCCGGGCCCCATGCATGCCAGGCAAGAGCGCTACCACTTGAGCCACATCCCCAGCCCAAGACTTTTTCATTAGTAAATCCAGTACATACTGGAAGAGGTAACTATGTTTTTTTTTTTCAAAAGCACTTTTGCAAGTTGACAAGGATCCCAAAGAATTGGGAAAACATGACACCACTGAAGGGACAAAAATCTTCCAGTAACTGAACCAAAAAAATTGTGGATTCACTAATATTTTGATGAAGAATTCAGAACAATTGCTCTAAAGAAGTTTATCAAACTTCAAAGGGACACTAGTAAATTAATGTAAGGAACAATAAGTAATTTAATGAAATCAGGGAAACTGCAGCAATAAAATGAAAATGTCAATAGACAGAGAAAAAAATTAAAAAGAACCCCCCCAAAAAAAAATTTGGAATTGAAAGATAAATAGACTGAATGAAAAGATGTAGTAGAAAATTTCAACAGAAGACTGTACCAGAGGACAGAACATGTGTACTTGGAGATATTTTTTTTTAATTATCTGGTCAGAGATGATAACAGAAAGAAAAGAATGAAAAGAATAAAGTGTTTTGTTTAGATATGAGATATCATCCCGTAAAGCTTATGTGTTAATACAGAAATGTTCAGGGCTGAAATGATTCAAGTTGGAAAGCTGTAATGTAATTAGTGGACTAATCAATTTGATTGGTTAATAACTTGAATGGAGTGGTAGGCAGGTAGGGTAAGGCTACTGGAAGTTGGTAACTGAGGGTTTATATTTTATAGCATTTAGGGTTTATATTTTATAGCTGGTGCCTTGCTCTGTCTCTCTGCTTCTTGACTGTCATGAGCTGAGCAGCTTTCTCCACAACATCTTCTGTGATGATGTTCTGACTCACCTCAGGCCTGGAACAATTGAGCTGTCTACCATGGGCTGAAACTACTGAAACCACGTGCCAAAATTAGCTTTTTCTCCTCTAAGTTGTTCTGATTTCAGGTATTGTGGTCACTGTGGTGCAAAACTGATTAATAGGAAGGCCTGGAGAATCTATTAGCTATCACTAAGAATGCTAACTTTTGCATAATATGAAGAGGAGGAAGTGGAGGAGGAAGAGTTGTATGTGTATGTGAAAAATATATATTTAGAGGTTTCAGGGGCAAAAAAAATCATGAAAAATAGACAAAAGAACTGACATATCTCTTTTTAAGAAATAGACTGATATTAAAAGAGGACATCAAATAGGTCTATAAAATTTTCTCAATAACTCTAGTAATCAGTGATGTATAAATCAAAGCTACTATATCATATCAAAACTGTTAGGATGACATAAAAATGAAGACATGCCTACAGGATGACATAAAAATAAACACAATATATTCAAAGTTGATGAGGGACAGAGAACCAGAGAATTTATGTACTCTGTTGGTAGAAATGTGAATTGATACATCCATTATGAACAGAAATATCAAGATTATTCCAAAAATTAAAAATAGGCCCACCCTGTGCTCCCACCATTCCTCTTCTGGGCATATATGTAAAGGAAATGAAATCATCAATTTATGTCTGCACATCCATGTTCTTTGAAGCATTCATTATTAATCATAGTCAAGAACAGAAACAACTGAATTTTCTTTCAATAGGTGAATTGATAAGGATCTTGCAGAATATATATGAATAATATGGAATATTTTTTTAATCTTTAAAAGGAGTTCTTGCCATTTTCAACAGGGTGGATAAATTTTGAGGGCATTATGCTAAATTAAATAAATAAAAACAAAACTATATGATGTCAATTATATGTAGAATCTAAAAATAGTCAAGTACATAGAAACAGAATAGAATGTGGTTACATGGGGTGGTGAGAGAGGGAAAATAGGAAAATGTAGGTAAAAGGTGCCAAGTTATAGGTCAAATGTCTAGAGATCTAATGTATAAAATTAGGACTGTAGTTAATAATATTAAAATACATACTGAACATTTACTCAGAGAATAGGTTTTAGATGTTCTAGACAAAAATAAAGAAGTGATTATGTGAGATGATGGGTGTGTTTATAGACTTGACTAAAGTAGTCATTGCATTGTGTATAGTTATATAAAATCATAACAGTTAACAATATATTTAATGTGAGAAAACTGAAGGCCTTCTCCTTAAGATCTGAACCAAAATTTTGTTCAGATCTCCTTAAGATCTGAACAAAAATTTGCTCTTTCACTACTTTTATTCCACCTTGTTCTGGAAATCCAAGTCAGAGATCAGGCATGAAAAAGAAATGAAGGGCATTCAGATTAGGAAAGATGATGACATGATCTCATATATAGAAATCCCCAAATATTGTACCAGTAGGGTATTAGAACTATAAATAAATTTAGCAAAGTTGCAGGATACAAATTCAACATCAATATTGTATATTGGTATATGAAATGGAAATCAGGAAAGCAATTCTAATTATCATAGCTGCAAACAAATACCTAGTAATAAATTTAACCAAATAGGATAAAGTCTTAAAATGAAAATTATAAAATACTGATGAAAGAAATTGAAGTAAACACAAAGAAATGGAAAGACATTCCATGTTCATCTATTGAAAGAATAATAGTTTAAATATTCATACTCCACAATGTAAACTAAAGATTCAGCTGGGTGCTGTAACCTGGTGAATTTTCCTGTCATCTTGTAGGAATTTCAAATCATCTAAATAACTCTCTTTTAAAAAGTATAACCTTTACATGATTTAATGAAAATTTTATTATAAAATTCAATATCCCAGCAGAATAACATACAAGTGGCCTATTGTTTAGAAAAGAAGTACCTATAGTGCTTCAACACCCATATGAAGAGCGAAACAAATTTTATCTGGTTGCTTTATAGAAGACAAACAGTCAAGAATGGCTGAAGTTTTCCCATTCCATTCAGAAAGTTTGGTATTTTACACAAATAAACATTATCTTTCTTTTACTAGCTGAATTATCACTTCAACATCAGCAGAAATACACTTCAGTAGACTGTTCCCTTAAAATTGCTAAAATAGTTGACTGTTTATAAGTTATTAGGTCATAAAATGACTCACAATGTCCTTTGTCTTGTCTGAGTCACTAGATAATTACCACATGCCCCATCCTGCCAAACTGGGGGGAGTCCAGTTTTTGGCTGGAATTAAAGATGCAATGCCTACACCATCAGGCTCATTATCTGAGTCAGAAACACCTGCTACAAGAGAATAAAAGGCAATCTCGTAATGGACCATTAAATAATGGAGTTAGAAAGGAAAAAGCAAATCGTCTTTTGTTGGTTCTTGATATCATCACTCTTCTTCGCAAGGTAACAGTGGAAACAGAAGGAAGACGGGTTCTTGTTGAATGGAGAATTATCAATTTGAATCTGATGTAGTTTTCAGTAGTGTTGTATTTCATCCCAAATATTGAAGATACAGTTTTTCTGGTTCTATGAAGACAAGGCTTTTTGTGGTAGAATGTCATAGGTGTATATGAGTAGCACCAACTTTATAGAGATTTCCCATTGTTAATTTAAGTTTTAGGATGAAGTGATATGAGTGAACACTGATTATATCCTATCCATAACAAAGACATGAAGATTTGAGAAAGCTCAAATCTAAACAGTTCACAGTTTACTTTGAAATTCTCAGTTGAAAAGACAATGGGATACTTCTGTGGTCCAATTGTAATATCAGAGTTACACAGCTCCCCTTTCCTGTGAGATGTAATCTCCAAAATTCTAGCTAACAACAAGCTCTGGCATTAAGCAAATAGTCACCCAGGCATGCCAGACTTGAGAATCAGGAAAAAGGATGAATGGGGCTTACATGGCTTCCATCATAAAGGGATTTTGAGTATGTGTAATTACATTCATACCAATTGTGGTTCAGTTCTGAGCTAAAATCTATTATATTGTCATAGAATACAAGTTTACAAAGGGGAACTGGAACTGTTAAGTAGATCTAGTGTTTTGGAGGATTGACTTAAAAAATATATATATATATATATATATATATATATATATATATATATATATATATATATATATATATACTGGAAGAATAACTGATCTTATTAATGAAAATAAATGAAAGAGCAAGGCACATTGTAACATCCATAGTCCAGTTAATGCTCCAACAGTGGGATAGGATGGCAAGAGATCAAAGACAATACCCAGAGATGGAATGTGAGATATAAAATTTACTGAGAAATGCTTATGGGGAAGATCCAGTGGCAACAGTTAGTCAGGTACTTCATCAGAAAGTCCAGTAGCAATGGGATGAACAGGGGCCTCACCATAAAGTCCAGTGGTGGCTGGCTGGACAGATGCACCTCTGTTTTCACAATACTTTTATAATGTTTCATCAGAAAATAGCAGCTCCATTTCTGTTAGGGTAGTTGGTACAAATATCAACAAAAGACCCATCTTTGAGTTCAGACAAAGGTTTATTGACAAGAGTGTCTGCCAGGCTGAGCCTCTGCAAGACACAGCAGGCAGAGTCACTTAAATAGAGATTTTTTAAATATACATTTTTTAATAAGAAACAAGAGAAAGGGAATAACCTTGGATAGAGCAAGTTAGAATTGACTTTGGGTGCAGGTGGCTTGTAACAACAGATTTTTGTATGTAGGGACCTTGGGGGGCGTGTTTTAGGAATATAGCATCTTAAGTTTCATTTTCTTGGCTATAAGTTTTGGTTCTGAGTCCCAGAATCAAAATGGAGTTACTAATATCTATGCACCTAATAATTTCCCTTGATTCCTTTTCATGGGAGCTGACTGATAAGCACGTCCCTCTCTGTGGTGCTCTGCTCCATGCTAGTTACTGCAAGGAGAGGGGTTTACAAGTTAAGCTATAAAAGTAGTGTCATCATTAGTTTGCTTTGTTTTTTGTATGAATAGTATCCCAAAGAGCAGCTTTCCTTGTGTATGTGTGCAAGAAAGAAGTTCCTGCAGATAACTCTAGTTGACTGGCCCTATCTTCAATATGCTTGAGCAAGACAGAAACCTTTCCCTCAAGGTAGTATTTACCTGGACACTCAGGGGTGGGTCCACTCTTATCATTCCTCTGATATGGCTAGGTTCTTGAGAACTGACAGGGACAACTTAGGAACAGGTGTTTTGCTGTCCTCCTTTTCTTTAAGGATGACAACATGTAGAAACAAAAATAAAATGAAAATTCTGACAGTATATGAGAAATATGATATTCACTACCATGGAGGGAAAACACTCACTAAGGAGTTTATGAGAACTTATTGCTTATTCAACTTCAGAAACTGTGTTATCAATTTTCATTAAGTCAAATCCTTTGTAACTGTTTTCTAAAATGCAACTTTTCCTGATTATAAATGTAATTAATATATTATGATGAAAACATTGAAAAAATATAGAATATTAGTGGGCACAGCAAGCATTTATCACCTGACAATTGAGTTAAAAAAATCAGTGCTTAGTGTCTCTATACAGGAATATAAGAAAAGTGGACTTATGACATTAATATAGCTCAAGAAATATTTCAAACTAATGTGTGTTTGTGAGCAGATGATTAGAAAAGTGAAAATAAGGGAGAAAAAGAACCATTTTGGGAATAATTTTTCTAAACAATGGCAGTAGAGGAAGGTGATCAGACAAAGCCTTTTGTATTGAAGTCTTCTTCTTAGATGTATGCCTCTTAGTGAGTGAGACACCAGGTTTCCTGAGCCGGCTGAGTGGAGTCAGATGTTTGAATCAGAGAATTAATGTCCTTTTTCTGATAGTCACATCAGGCTCATCAAGCCATGTCCTAGTAAACAGAATTCCGACATGACTTTTCTCCAGAGAGAATCTACTAGTCAGACTAACACAATTGTCTAATCCACCTGATAATTTTATATTTCTTGTAATAAATTCATTGACATTGCTTTTCAACATGGGTTTCTGAGAAACTTTATGAACCTGAATCAGCATCTACCCTGATATACAAGTAAAATCAAGTTTCAAGCCCGCTAGACTGAAGCAAGACTTTTGATAATGCTGAATTTTCCACTTTTAGTTGCCTTTTTCTTGGATGACACCTGTCTATATTAATACACATTTATTTTTTCTCCATTGGAAATTCTACAAGCAAAAGAATATAATGTTCCTATAGATGTAGAGTAGATTTTGAGCACTATTTACAGAACTACAGTTCTGTAAAGTTTTTAATACCTAAGGCATTAATAAATACAAATATTTACATACAGACATTTCTTAGAAAAAAGTTCATGACTAGTGAAAACTTCAAGTTTAGCTGATGTGTGCCTTTATATAGTGCTTACTTGAAGGCACTATTTATGGTTCAGTATTTAGTAATTTTTTAAATGAACTAAATATCTGGAATTCATTTCTTAGTCACATTTTGTCTTCCTTTTGCTGTTGTGAACAATTTTATGCATTGTTCATTTGAGAAAGAAAACACAACCATATTGTGATGCTGAGAGGGATGAGGATGAAATTTGACATGTCTAATAAATAATATGATGTTTCATTTGGAATATTTAATTCATAAGAATTTACTCAAATCCTTAAAATTATTTTAGACAGATTTATCTATGATGCATAATGTTTTCAGTATACGGATGACCTATATTTGTTACAACATTTCCCCTAGTTGGGGAACTTACCCTCATTTCTCATTGACTATTTCAGTAAGATCCTAGTAAGTGTATTTGGATGTAAAAGTTCTCAGAGTATGAAGTGCAATTTTCCTAAAATATCTGAAATGTTTTCGTTTTGGAAAGTGAGTTGTTTTCAGGTTTCTGGAAATGCTCACCAGATTACAGATTGGAATATATATTGCAGTGCATTAAATTAAATTTGACTTGGCTTGCAACCTTTTCAGAAATAAATTCTGAGACTCCATTACCCATCTTAATCCCCCTTCCCATCTGGTGTGGGAGACTAGCACTACTCAAACAAGCAAAGTAATTGGCAACTTTTTTGAGATTTCTAGCAAAATCTCTTATATCCACAAATATTTAAAAGTATTGCTTAATTATACATGAGTTTATTTTCAGGATTTTAGACAGGGACTACTCTTATATTTCTTAAAAGTCAATGTGAACAACAGCTGAAATTGTTTAAACATCCTTTGATCCTGAGTATAAACAGCATTAAGGATCTATCAGTGAGCCAGGCGACAGAACCAGTTCCTGAGATGTTTGTTCACTTTCTTTTAAGATGTGAAGGTTTTTTAGGTTTTTTGGTTGAAGCTTCTTTTACTTGTTTAGTAAAGTAATAATAGTGCCTTTGATCTTAGCTTTGTTTCTTATGCTGCTTAGCCAACACAAATGTTATCTCATTTTATAAATTAACATCTAGTGGTAGTTATGTATCTCTTTCAGATCCTTAGTATGACAGTGTTGGGGCTTTTAAAAAATTCTAAAATATGTAATATATACTTGTTCTTATTTAGAGTATGTATTATCTTCTTATACAGAAAAGATATATACCTTTAAACTTTTACTTATAATTTTTCTTGAAAAAAGTGTAATATAAATAAGTATAATATCAATATAAATATTTAACATTTTACATATTATTTTCCACAAAGAATTAAAAGCATCTTTCAGATATTGCTAAATTAATCTTTACTGTCATCCTCTAGAAATCATTTCAAGACATATAAATAAATTTAAAACCTAAAGAATTACTCTTAAGCATAAGGAAACATTTACAAATGTAACAAAAGAGAACAAACATTTTTTATTAAATGGTGTTTTTCTTCTGGTCATTTTTTTTTTTACTTAAAAGCACAAATTTCAATAGTAGCCAGCCTCAGTTCTGTAAAGTACCTTCTCAAATAAATTTTCTCACCTGTATAATTTGCAGAATTCTAACTCCTCAGGCAAAATTATTATAGATATGCAAATTAAGACAATCCTAATCAAGCAAATTGATATAAAAAAAAAAAACTAATACTTCCTATAACTATTCTCCAGTATTAGGCTTTTAAAAAATGGAAAGAAAGAGTTGGGTGTATAACAAAGTGAAAGAGCACTTTCCTGGTATGTGCAAGGTTCTTGGTTTATCACCAGCACCACCACCCCCACCACACACATACACAGATATTGGGAAAAATATTTCACTGAATTCTCAAATCATAATATGAATAAGTAGTTAGAATCAGATAATCTAAAGTAGAAAATCATAATTATTACTTCTGTTATTAGTTTAGCATATATAAGTGTTTTGTGTTAAGATGATGAAATAAAAGGAAAATATGTTTCAAATTAAATTATACTGCACATTTTCTTAATTTAAGCTTGAATCTAAAAAATAACTTGATAGCCCAGCCCTAATTCTCTTCTCTAAATAGAATCACTAGCTAACAGATTCACTTGAAGTTTTAGTTATCTTTTATAAAAATAATTTGAATTGATTTTGTGTGTCATGTATTGGCCTAACTCCTGCCTCTCATAGAATTATCTCAATCAATACTAATTGAGAGCTCATGGTGAGCATGGTACTGGATGAGCTATTTTAATTTAAAAGGAAATGCATTAAATACCTATGGCATTCAGCTTAACTTGACGTAGATTTTGATAGACTTAATCAGAACAATTTTAGTTCTCATTTTATGAATTTGTCAAACTTTGCTTGATGATGTATTTGTTCGTTTACTTCAAAAATTATTATTAATGCCATTATGAGTCAAGCACTATGCTAATGCCATAGAATAAGAAGATAAAGGGGCTGGGGTTGTGGCTCAGTGGCAGAGTACTTGCCTCTCACATGTGAGGCACTGGGTTCTATCCTCAGCACCACATAAAAATAAATAAACAAAATAAAGACATTGTTTAAAAAATTAAAAAAAAAAGAATTTAAAGGTGATCTGATTGCAGCTCCATTCTTTAAAAGCTTAACATCTGAGGAAATCAGTCAAGGAAACATATATTTGTATCACTACGATAAGCAAAATAATACCTTTTGAAGTATTCAGTTTCTCCGGAAGGAACCACAAAAGACTTGCAGGAGGATAGCCTGAATGAAAATTAAGTGATTTTATTTTGGTATCAATGATTAATTCCATAAAATAAAATTGTAAAGACAATTAAGTTAAAAGATTCCTAACATATTGGTAATTATATTTTTTGTCAGTAAAATAGTTTACATTTATGCATATATATGTCAATATACACATAAGTATGACATTCACACATGTGTTTGTGTATGTGTGTGCATGTGTGTGTGTTGTGTATATATATATATATATTTTTTTTTCTCACAGCACATAAATGCACACAATTATGCTGTGAATAGTGTTTAACACTTTCCATTCACTCTTTTTTTTCCTAATATCTCTCATCATAAAATTTAATTTTCATTTATTAAACAATCATGAATTTAAATCTGGCATGATTTTCAGTCTCTTTTTTTGGTAAATTATAATATGCAGAAAGAAAAGTAACCAAGACATAAACAGATAGCATTACAAATTATTATGAGCCAACACTCAGGTATTCTCTGTACAGACCAAGAAATGAGACATCGGCAGAGTTTCAGACGTCCCTCATTCCCATCCCCACATGCTCCTTCACCAGCTTCTCCATGCCACAGTAATTCCAGCCCTTGTTATCATGACTATCACTAGGTATCACTCAAAATCAAACTTTCTATAAATGGAATAATTTTATATATTTTTGGATCTCTTTTCTCTCATACAATGTTGTTTTTACCATTCATTCATTTTCATTGCTGTGTAACATTTCACTGTCTGCATAAGCCCCAATTACTTAGCCTTTTTATTGTTTTTTTTTTTAATTTTTTATTGTTGGTTGTTCAAAACATTACAAATTTCTTGACATATCATATTCCACACTTTGATTCAAGTGGGTTATGAACTCCCACCTTCACCCCATACACAGATTGCAGAATCACATCAGTTACACATCCATTGATTTACATATTGCCATACTAGTGTCTGTTGTGCTCCGCTGCCTTTCCCATCCTCCACCATCCCCCCTCCCCACCTCTCCCCTCCCCTCCCCTCCTCTCTCTCTACCCCCTCTACTGTATAACCCTGAGGGTCTCCTTCCATTTTCATGCAATTTCCCTTCTCTCTCCCTTTCCCTCCCACCTCTCATCCCTGTTAAATGTTAATCTTCTTCTCCTGCTCTTCATCCCTACTCTGATCTTAGTTACTCTCCTTATATCAAAGAAGACATTTGGCATTTGTTTTTTAGGGATTGGCTAGCTTCACTTAGCATAATCTGCTCTAATGCCATCCATTTCCCTGCAAACTATTTGCAGATGATATGATTCTATACCTAGCAGACCCAAAAGGCTCTACAAAGAAACTATTAGAGCTAATAAATGAATTCAGCAAAGTGGCAGGATATAAAATCAACATGCATAAATCAAAGGCATTCCTGTATATCAGCGACAAATCCTCTGAAATGGAAATGAGGACAACCACTCCATTCACAATATCTTCAAAAAAAAATAAAATACTTGGGAATCAACCTAACAAAAGAGGTGAAAGACTTATACAATGAAAACTACAGAACCCTAAAGAGAGAAATAGAAGAAGATCTTAGAAGATGGAAAAATATACCCTGTTCATGGATAGGCAGAACTAACATCATCAAAATGGCGATATTACCAAAAGTTCTCTATAGGTTTAATGCAATGCCAATCAAAATCCCAACGGCATTTCTTGTAGAAATAGAGAAAGCAATCATGAAATTCATATGGAAAAATAAAAGACCCAGAATAGCAAAAACAATGCTAAGCAGCTACACCCTGGGAACAAATCTTTACTCCTCACACTTCAGATAGAGCCCTAATATCCAGAGTATACAAAGAACTCAAAAAATTAGACAATAAGAGAACAAACAACCCAATCAACAAATGGGCCAAGGACCTGAACAGATACTTCTCAGAGGAGGGCATACACTCAATCAACAAGTACATGAAAAAATGCTCACCATCTCTAGCTGTCAGAGAAATGCAAATCAAAACCACCCTAAGATACCATCTCACTCCAGTAAGATTGGCAGCCATTATGAAGTCAAACAACAACAAATGCTGGTGAGGATGTGGGGAAAAGGGTACACTTGTACATTGCTGGTGGGACTGCAAATTGGTGCAGCCAATTTGGAAAGCAGTATGGAGATTTCTTGGAAAGCTGGGAATGGAGCCACCATTTGACCCAGCTATTCCCCTTCTCGGTCTATTCCCTAAAGACCTAAAAAGAGCATGCTACAGGGACACTGCTACATCGATGTTCATAGCAGCACAATTCACAATAGCAAGATTGTGGAACCAACCTAGATGCCCTTCAACAGACGAATGGATAAAAAAAATGTGGCATTTATACACAATGGAGTAATGACAAAATCCATTCACTCTTTATATATATTTTTAGAGAATATTTCCATATAGACAAACACTTGATTGATGTGATCTTCTGATGAATGACTGGAATTCTGCAATGGAAATACACCATAATCTATTAATCCCATTTTGTGAGACATTCATTTAGATCCTTTTGAGTTTATCTTACTAAAGTGAGAAATCTTATAAAACAAAAAAGTAAATATTTAAAAAATAATTGTCAAGTAGAATGTTATACTTTTTTAGAAAATGATTTAATGTTGCAAATAGTCTATTAAAATATAATATGATAACTCTAGTTTATAGGTTTCCCAATGCATTTATATTTTAATCTTTAAAACATCTTTGAAGAATGAAAATTGTCTCATTTCCTATTTAAATGTTTTCCCCATTATATATTAATTATAGAGAATAGTGGACTTCATTGTGGCATATTTTTATCTGCATATAATAATTTGATCAATAAAAATGAACAATGTTATCTCAGATCAGTTGTTTATTTTGAATGAATTGTATTATTCCAAGTAAGCTTTAAATGAATCTATAATGTGGAAGAAGTTGACAAAGAACACAGGTGTTTCTAAATAAAATAGCCTGAGCTAAAGAAGTAGAGGAAGGAAAATGTGAGAAATTTTGCATTGTTTTGATCATGAGATAAGATGCATAAGTGAGAATCTAAGAGACATTGTTCAGAGATGACTTGTTCAACTGAGTTCAAACAAAAATCAGTGTTCCATGAGAAAGCGCACAAAATTCTATGCAAGGCACTCAAAATTGGAAAAATGACAATCAATCCATGCTGCAAAATTTTATAAATACAACATGCTGGTTCATGATGGACTCATCAAGAATCTCAAATGATATGTAGATGTATGTGTTACATGATAATCTTTTCCCTCGGAGAGTTACCTTTAATCAGGGACAACCACCTAAACCTTTAGAACCCATCAAGAAATTTGTAAATGTTCTGGGATAGAGCTATTTTAATGATTTGTAAATATGGTAAGATAGCTCTTTTACTTAGATGAAATAGACATGGTTCTGGAAATTTTACCACACGGTAAAATCTCTCTAAACTCAATAAAGAACAAGGCAGAAACTGTTTTTTTTTAAGATCAACAATCTCAAATAGTAGCAAAACTGCTATTTAAACCTGTTAGGAGTGAATTGCATACAAGCAAATCATTCCAAAACTGTCTGAATATTTATGATAAGATACTTCTCAAATTGCAATTGTTTCAAATATGAGAAAAACATCTTATTTGAAGTAGTAATTTTGCTTGAGTTGTAGTCAGATCCCAAATCTTCATTGTAATTTCTCAAGGACAAGTGATGATTCTTGACATCTTAACTTTCACTTTCCAAAACACAATACTAAAAGTTATCTACAGATAAGATAGAAAGTCAAGTCTGAATTCTTCTGGAATTTCAGCAACTCTGTATGAGGGTAATCTGCTTGACTGCTAGATTTTACTGCAGGTGGGTTTGGAAGAGAACTAATTTGGGTCCAGGATAAGCTGGATGTGTTAGAAGGAACAATTCTCTAGATTGCTGATTCTGATGATAATAACCCAGATGTTAGTAAAAGCTGCCAGCTGGGAACACAAAGACCAAATTCTCTGCATATGTACTTTAATGATGATGAGTGAATCATTTGACCACAACTAGCATTCTTGGCTTATCTATTAAGATAGTAACCTCATTGCCTCAGTTTAGGAAACAGTTTAGAAATTCAACAAAGTGGATGTTAATAAAATATCCTGTTTGTTTTCTATTTCTGTGCAGTCAAAATATAATCTGCCTTTATGTTTTAACTTCTTTATAAGGACTAGTCCTACTCTTTGCACAAAAATCTAATCTCAGTTCAATTTTACCCACTGTAGGAGAATTAAGCAATTTATGAATGTCAGTTCTCAACTATTCCTTTACACAAATAATCATTTGAAATGATGGTGCTTCTCTGTCTTTAAACATGCTCTCTCTCCATAATTATATGGTTATAAGAAATTAGGTACATTAATGACTTGGTGAAATAAGGCTTTATCAGGAGATAAAAATGAAGATGAAACAAATGTGATCTTAGTTCTTATGTTAGTATTGTTTTTGTTGGTGGACAGATGAGCAATGTGACATGTGACCATTGTCACTTTGACATGTGACCATTATCACACAGCTGATTTAGTTGCATTTGTATTGCCTAAAACTGCATTTTTTTCTCTCTTTTATGGTTTTCAGACTCTGCCTCCCCATTATCCAAGTCATATGTTTTCTATCATGTAGATAAAATCCACTGGGAAGATACCTGAAATTGAACCAATGAAATATGTGTATGGTTAAAAAATTATAACTCATAATAATGGATTTACTTATTTTCTTTCCTAGAGTAGTGAAAGAGAAAGGGAATCTATGTAATTAGAATTTTTTTTCAAACTTAATTAATAGTAGATGAATATTTTTCTAAATAGCCCACCTAAATCCTTGTAAGATATGAGCTAAACATTAAGTAGATCATCAACTTCCAAAGTCTATTGGTTTACATGTGGATTTAAAACTAAGAGAAATTTTACAGTCAAGCACATTATATAAACTCTCATCTTTATGCACAGCATGAAAACATTTTAGAGCTTCTCAGATTGATGAAGAGAAATGCCTCATTAAATAACATATAGCCCCATGCAGTATTTTAAAAACAGCATGTGGAATTTACAAAAGCTGTTTCTTAGGTTGAGCAAAGAGAAATGTCTAGGTAGAAACTGGAGAATTTGTCTGGAATGTGAAATCAGAGTAGAAAATCTTTTACCTTGAAGTGGATTAAAAGTTTCTTTATGCACACATAGCATTTCGTTATGTAAACTAGAACAAAATCAGTTGTTTATACAGAATATAATTTGGCAAACACTTTCCTTCTTAAATTTAAAGAAAATATTTTAATCATATTATATTCAAATAGGAGGTTTATTTTAGGTTTTTGGTATTATCAAGCTAAAGTTCCTATTTTTTCCCTAAGATACCTTATTATTAATGATGAGTGAGTGCTTTAATGTTTCTCTAAAATAATAACATGAATTTTCTCCTTTATTAAAAAAAATGTATTATTAAGTTTTCTAAGTCTAAATAGTATTTTCAGTTCAAGGATTAAACTTTATTTGGCCATTATACCTTTATGTATACATCCTGGACTTCATTTAATATTTACTTTGAATTTCTGCAACCATGAGCAAGGGATTTTGATCTACATTTCACATTTTTCATTTCAGCTTTATCTTATTTTGATGTTAAAATAAGGTAACATAAATATACAAAACATACAAAAATAAATATAGACTTGGAGCTTTCTACTTTAATTCTTTAACTTTGGTGAACTTTTGGCACTAATAAAACCATGAAACTTGAAATAATTATTCTTTCTTAGGAGAACTTTTTTAGCTGCCGTTAAAAATCTTAAGAAGTTAAAGGTAATTATGTTTTATGTCTATTATTCAGTAAATTTTTGAAATTTATTTTCCATATAATTTTTGTAGAAATAATATACATTTTTATTCATGATTCCATTAAAATTTCTCAATCACTGTAGACTCTGCATTTGTTTATTGATTGTTTTCTTTTTCTTTTTTTATTTTTGTAATTTAAACTTATTTTAACTGGTACGTGAAAATATACAAGTTGTCATGTTAATCAATACCATGTGGTATTTTGATATATGTATATATTGTTTAATGCTCACATCAGATTAAATATATTTATCTCCCCAACTATTTATCTTTCCTTTATGTTAAAAATGTTCAAAATCTTTTCTTCTAGCTTTCTAAAATATTCAGTACATTTTTATTATATACACAAAAGATAAAAACACTCCATGTGTCCATGAACTGATGAATGGGCCAACAAAGTGTGGGTTATCCATGTAATGGAATATTATTTGACCATTAAAAAAGAAAAGTAATAATATATGCTGCTACATGAATGACTTTAAAAATATTATGCTAAGGGAAAGAATCCATTTAGAAAATACTACCTCTTATATGATTCCATTTATATAAAATTTCCAGAACAGGTAATTCTATAGAGACAGAAAGATTTTTGTTGCATAGGAATGAAAGGATAGGGGTTTCATTAGTGAGAGGTGAAGGGTAAGTGCTTCTATTGGAGTTGATAAAAATCTTCTTATGTTGATTATGGTATTTTGCCTAACTTTGTGATTATACTAAAAAACACTGAATAATATTAATGAATTGTTTGGTGTGGAGATTATACATAATCAAGATGTTACAAAAGTTAATTTTTGCAGTGAAGATAAGATTGTCTTGATAAAAATTGCTGATTAATCTGTATAATATACATAATGTTAAGCTATCACTTAGAACTAATAAGTGAGTTTGGCAATGTCTTAGTGTAAAAGATGAATGTTGTGGGTTGAATTGTATTCCCTTCACCCCCCCAAATTCATATCAATCCACAATACTCAAAATGTGACCTTATTTGGACATAGGTTATTGCTGAAACAAACAAGATGAAGTCATGCTGGAGCAGAGTGAGCCCCTAATCCTATATTACAGGTGTCTTTATATAAAAAAAATGAAGAAAAACATGCAAAGAGGGATAACATTATGTAAAAAGATGAAGTAGGTATCATGGTGATTCATTTACAAATCAAGAACTGAAATCCATCAGAATCTAGGGGAGAAGCATGAAACATTTTTACTGGGATGCGAAGTGCTAATATAAAAAGTGCCTAAACATGTGGATGTGACTTTAGAACCAGGTAATGGTAGAGACTAGAGGATTTTTGAGTTGTATGAGAAACAGATCTTTGATTGTGTTGGATACATTTTGGATATGAATATTGACATGAAAGAGATCCAGAGGAGATTCATTATTCAAAAGAAAAGAATAATGTTGTGGAGAAAGCTTCTATCACTGAGAATATACATATGGTCATGAAGAGAATGTTGCTGAAATATGAATTTTAAAGGTGCTTTTGGTGAGCTCTCATAGAAATGACGAACACGTTGTTATACACAGACCTTTGCTATAAAGTCGTGAAGAACGTGGCAGAAATGTGTTCTGGCAGATGGAAAGAACTTTTGAATGATGAACTGGAATAAGAGCTTTAGACCTGAGATTTTTTTGAGAGCAAAGTGTTAAAGGTACAGCCTATTTAGTTTCTCCTTCTGCTTATAATAAAATTGGAGAAGAAATAAATTTAAGATGAAATTAATGGACAAAAAAGAACCATAACTTCAAAATCTGGAAAACATTGTGTCACTATTGCAACATATGAGAAAACTTGCTATGGAAAAAATATCAAGAATGACTAGACAACCTATTTTGAATATGGTCTGTCTCCCAAGGGTTCACACATTGCAATCTTGGTCCCCAGTGTGGTGATTTTAAGATGTAGTGGGACCTTTATGAGGTAGATCTAGTGATTTTGTAATTGGGTCATTGTGATATCCTTAAAAGAAATTAATGTACTTCTCATGGAATTTCAATTAGTTTTGAGATTGATTTTATTGTAAAAGAGTAAGACTAACCCTCCTCAATCACTGACTACCTTCCCCCACCCCCCCACCCCCCCTCTCTTTTTCTTGCATAGGCTCCATCCACCATCTACAATGAGCCCTTATAAACTCTTGGTATACAAAAAAAGCATGGGTGAATATAAGCCAGATTCAAAAGACAACATTTTTTGTCATTCCATTTATATGAAATTTGGATAGAAAGCATAACTTTAGAAAGGCTTAGGATAAAAGAAAAGCCTGACTACAAAGAAGCAACTTAAGTAATGACTTGGATGATAGAATTGTTCTGTATTTTGTTCCTTATTATGTTTGAATTTACACATTTGTCAAAATCCATAAATGTGCAGAATCAGAGTGAACTTTACCATGTTAAAATTAAAAACAAAATACTCTTTCTCTTATAGCTAAATATTATCCTACTCCAACAACCGATTCTTTATGAAAGTTAGTCATACATAGCCAGAGAAAAAATATTCTCAAGTTGCAAACATTGATATCTTATATGCCCTACTCAGTGAATAAAATTTAATTTGAAACTTACAAACCAATGGATGTGCAAAAGTATCTAGCCTGAATGTTAGAAAGCATGCTCAATATTATTCTTGGGTTTGAAGAGAAGATCAAATGTAAATTGCAAACTATGTTGAATGGAATAATAATGGTAGTTCTTAATATTAAATCTATGGTATGAACTAAAAGTAGTTTTCTGAGAAAAAATGCATTTATTGAAATGATTGCAAATATTTTAATAAAAGCCACTATCCAGAGTGAGTCAAACTTAGGGTTAAGGATGTAATACTGCAGAATGGCATATGTACCTAAGAGTTTTGATTTTGGATTACAAGGAGTTAGAGTCCAAGTAAAAAGTTAGATAAAATGCCACACCAGACTATGCTCATTTTAGTCCCCAATTGAAAGTTCAACTGTTTCCCTAACTACTTTTAGGTTCAATGATCCACTAGAAAATCCATAGAACTTGCTTAAGATCACTTCTGCTGCTAAAGGATAGTTTTTTAAGCAGAAAAGCAAGATTCTGGGTCTATATTTTGGATAGGTAACTGTTATGCATGGACTTGGGATAAATATGTATTTTGGAGGCAGAAGGACAAGTTGATTGAAGCATAGACTACTACAAATAAAATAGCAATATTTACTTGCTTACTTTTAAACATGTAATGGCATTTGAATGTAGTTTATCTGAGTTAATTTCTCTGCTTTTAAAATTAATTTTAGTTAATTATTCTACATTTGCCTATTAGCATAATCCGATCTAATTACATGTTTAATGTAAATAGCTCTAATCACATAATTTGTATGTGTTAATGACATAATTAGATGATGTACAATTATAATTTTAATGATGTCATAAAATCTTTATAAAGCATTCCTAAACATAAGCCTACTACACAGCAGGGATGTGCCTCTTGAGGTCAGATACCGAGGTAAAGGAAACAAGCATATTGTGTAGTTTCACCCACACATTTAGCAAGGAACATTTTATTAAATAGTAATATGGGATGGGTACTTATGTCCCAACATCCTAACTTCATTTTAAAATAATATAAATACAATAAATGGGATTATTTTATTAAAGAATAAAAGGAAATAAGACTTTCAAGGAGTATACTAGTTCTCTGAAAAAAGGGGAATATTTTGGCATAAAGAATAGGATGATTCATAGGATCAACCTTGGCTCACTCAGTTTTCTCCTTATTCTGACACTTTGAACCCAGGTTTTCTTGATCAAATAATATTAGATCTTAATGTATATACACTTCACTCCCTTTAAGACCTAGTCTGCAATAACAAAAAAGTGTACAGTACAATTCAGAATGTTCTGTAAAAACATACCCAATAAAGTGATCATAATGAAATGAATAATGAATTTTGCTTTTAGGAAATTTTGAAAGGATTTGAAGAAGGTATGATAAGTGAGATAATTTAAAGGGGAAACAGGAATTTAATAGGTAAAATAGTGGAGAAAGCCAATTCTGTCAGAGGTAACCATTTTTTAAAAATATTTTTAGTTGCCAATGAAATGTTTTACTTTATTTGTTTATTTATATGTGGTGCTGACGATTGAACCCCAGGCCCTCATACATGCAAGGCAAGCACTCTACCACTGAGTCAAAACCCGAGTCCAAAGAGGTAACCATTTTTTGAAGATAAATATTACCGCAAAGTCTGGTATGCCCAGATGCCAATAAGGGTTTGTATGGAACAAGTGATGATGTTGAACTTTCTGTTTGGGTTGGAATGTAAAAGACTCAAACTGCTATACTGAGTTGGAGTTCTGCTTTGTAGACAATAAAAACTTAAAAAAAAAAAACCTTAAATCTTGGGAGTCAAGTGATCAGAATTGCATTTTAGAATGGAAACTCTGGGGATAGTAGAAGAGTGACTAAGAAACACAAATATGACTTACAAAGCAGTGACAAGAGACTGAATATTTTTTTAAATGAGCTTGAGCAAAAGATAGGTTGAACTAAGGAGATAAAAGCATATATATGAATGGAGATTAAATTTTGGCTTGTAGTACAATGAATGGGGAAGGATAACAAGAAGGGCAGAGAAGCATCAGGTTAGAGTGCACACATGATAAAGTCACCTATCAAGAAGAGCAGACAGTTGCTGAAGAGAGGAAACTCATCGTGTTGCTAGTCAAAATGTGACCTAACATAAGCTACATATTCTGTCAGTATTTTTCATATTTCAGTTTTGTGATCACTACTTTCAAAATTTTGTTACTATATATTCAATATATTCTATACTGTAATTTCCTGTGTTTAAATTGATTTACATTATTATCTACATAACATTTATTTTAAAAAAGAAAACCATGTATGTTGTTGAAAGCCAGCCATTGGCTGTGTGTGTGAGCTATGCGCATTTGAGTACATGATGGGACTGGCCTGACCTTCCTGCTCTGACTGGACTGAGTGACTTATGTGTCCTTTTCGCTGGCTCTGCCTATGATCCCTACACAGCACCTGAGATGAGTGCGGCTTTCCAAGATGTCAGTCAATCTGCTGACAGCAAGACATCACCAAGCAACCCCCTGAAACCCAATCCCATGTCTTGTTTGTGTTGAACTTTCTTGAATGTCTTTCCCCCCAATAAATAAGATGGTTTCAGGCATGCCCTCTCTCTTTTGCCTGCCTCTCTTGCCTCCTTTATGGGAGCTGGGGTCCCTGAACCCTCCAAAGATCTTTTCTCTGTTTCTACGTGATTATTTAGTAGCCAGCCTAATTCACCTGGAGTGACCCTGACTGATTCAGTTGCTTGTCACAGCAGTACACCCACGTAATTAAGAAAAGAAGTTCCAACAATTTCCAACGTGGACATAAACATTGAAAACACAATTAAGTAAAAAGATTTTAAAAAGTTAACCAAACATGATATAATTTGTCATGATGCTAAGAATTAAATCAAAAAGATTTTGTGTCAAAAATTTTTCCATAAAGAGTGATGTTTAGGTTAGTCCTACTTGGGCATGGTGGCACATGCCTGTAAGCCTACATAACTGGGAGACCCAGGCAGGAGGATTGCAATTTCCACACCAGCCTGGCAACTTAGTGAGATCCTGACTCAAAATTAAAAACAAAAAGGCTGTGGATGTGGGTGGGATGGAGCAGGACTTGGGTTCAATCCCTGTTGAGGGCCACAGACAAGTCAAGATGGCACCCGGCACTTTGCCAGGAGGAGTGGTTTGAGAAGTAAGGCCAGAGAGCCATTAAGATGATGGAGATTCCTTAATGACTGACTGCTGTATCTAGATGATGTTAATTAAGTTAAGCTGTGTGTAATTATTAAGATGATGAGGATTCCTTAATGACTAATTGATGTATCTAGATGATGTTAATTGAAACAAACTGTATATAATGATTTAGGTATAAATACCTCTGCTGTCCTACAATAAAGCAGCTCCCGCTGTATTAACCTTCACAAGTTGCTTGTCACCCCCCCCCCATTAGTTATTTTGCCCAGCCAGACTTCGGTAAATGCCTAATGTCACAAAGAATAAAAGAAAAAGAAGATGAGGTTCTATGCTCATATGACAATTCCACTATTTTATTCAGAAATTTACTGACACAGAGAAATACATTTACAGTGACAAAGAGTAACATCATTAGCCAGATGTAATTTAAATTTTTGCTACAGACTGGGAGTTCTTGGGTAGTAAGAAGGGAGATTGGAGACAACCTCTTGCTTGCTGATTCTCCCTAGCATAAGTGATTTCAAGAAACTTATTATTAAATTAATAGCATTTTTTTCTTCTCCTCCATTCAGAGCTCTCAGGCTTCATGAGACTTAGAGTGGCACCTGGGAGAAGGCAAGATCTTTATGTATGAGCTATTATGCTTAGCACAGCCCCGAGTGATGGTGTTCAGAGCCATCTAAGTCTTGATAATATAGGGTCTTTTTAGACCCTAGGTCTGCCTTGTGAGGCCCTAACAAATACAAGTCTGCAGTTGCCTCAACAGGCTTGGCCTAAACCTAAAATTTTCTGCTAAGTATTCACTCATGTAGGTACAACCTTTTTTGATGGAATGAATAAAAATGCTCTTACAGTAAGTTGGCTATGAAGGACTGAACAATGTTAGGTATCAGGTAGTAATTGCCTTCAGGGCAATGGATTGATAAAGATTTTAGATGTATCCAGCAACTCTTGCACTCCATGACCAAGGGCTAGGTATGTGTTATCATGTTTACTAAGGCCAAATTTTCATTCTATAACACTGATTATCCAAAATGTGTCTTAATTTATTGTAATGTAAGAATTTGAGATATATTTTGCATATGTACACAAATGTTTTCTTTTCTGTCACTATTTTCTGCTTTTATCTTTATCCCTTGCTTCCTTCTGATTGTTACTCTTTAAAAAAATTATTGATTAATTATTTTATTAATTATATGTTTTGAATTTATTTAATATTTATTTATATTTGTATTCAAAGCATGGAAAAATAGAATATACATTCTTTCACAAATGAACTTATACTGCTTTTAGTTTTAACTCTGAATTTAAATAGTATATAGAAATGAAATAAAAATAAAAATTAATTATAAAAAGGTATAAAGAATCAGATAAAAGTGCTAGTTGTGGAGTACAGACAACAAATTTAAAATGCCTATAATTATCTAAAGAGGAAAAAAAGTAGCAGCATGGGTTTGAACTAAAATTTGTAATCATAGTTCCAGAGAACTTTCCTGGAGATCTTTTCCTTTTAGTAATAAAGTTAACTTTATTACTGAAGCACTCCACTGTGTACCTGGAAAAAAGACCCAAACCAACACTAGATAATAAAAGCAGAGGGGGAAAAAGAACTTTATAAAGGAAAAAAAATCAATTTGTTATGAGACATTTTGATAGCAGCATACATTCAAGGCAACATGGGAATAATTTTTAAAATAAATGTCAGGAAACAAAGTATTAACATTGTTTAAAAAAAATTCAGAACAGAAAACACACATAAAGAAAATAGTAATAAAGCAAAAGAAATCTGAAAATAATTTATTTATTTATTTTTAATACTAGGGAATGAATCCTGGGCCTACTGCATACTAGGGAAGTGCCACGATATAATTTGAGTACCATACAAAGGAAATAATATCTTGGATTAGAAATTCAATAACTAAGAGTAAATAGCCTAAATGTGGTAGAGAGGATATTATAAAAATTTGACTTTTAAAAATATATACATTTCTGAATAATAAAAACAGCACCTCATAATATTTAAAATGAGACAAAGGAAAGCTTCAAATTTGAGGAATAGGTAGATGTATATAATACTTACATATTATATATATATATATATATATGTATAATATTTAATTATAATAATTATATATTTATATATTACATTTATATATAATATTTTCTTTAAAATATATACGATAGACACACAAATAACTGTTTCAAGTGATTTTTGGAGAAAGTATACTGAGTTCACAACATTAGGCTTAAAAATAACTTTATTCTTCAGAAATTTTATTATTATTATTTGAGTTTTTTCCCACATTTTTATTGGTGCATTAGAATTATACATAATGGTTGGAATTATTGTTACATACAGTATTTTTTTTTACTGCTGGTTATTGTGAGATTTTTATTTGAAATAATTTAATATAATTCCTAGAAAATAGCTTGGTACATTAACGAAATTAGAAAAATCATCTTTTACTTTGAAGAAAAATAGAGACACAAATACAAAATTAAGAAACGAGAAAACTTTGTTACTGAATTTGAAACACGGAAATATCAATGTGAATTGGGACTGGGGATTGGAAATAACAGTGTAAGTCAATGTTTTTTTGCTTACTCTAGTCAATAAATGAACTTCAAAGTAATACCATTTTAATAGCAATGAGCACACCTAGTGCTGAGGTCTTCATTACCCAGTAGGGTGTTTTCTGTATGGCTAAATCTTTCCTCGAACTTGAAAGAGGTCTTAGTACAGAGCATAATTTAACCATAAATTTCACATAACATTTGTCAACTTAAGCAAAAATCAGAATTTGTGCAATAATATTGTCCAGTACAGTATAGTTATCACTCTACCCTGCATTCTAATTTTAATATTTGTCTCAGTTTGAGCTTGCTGCAGGCAAAATGCTGATCCTAAGAAAGGGAAATGATATCAGATTATATTCTCTTCAAATCTATTTATTGCATCCTTACTGTCTTTCTAATCGTAGTTCCTAATACATCCAGTGTCAAATATGGGGGAGGGGGTGAGAATAAGATACAATGGGCCAGAGAATTCTTATTCGACCTTCCAGTTATAAAGCCAGTTTGACATTTTATTGTTGAACATGTGACTAAGACCACTCTTCTATCTTGAGGGATTTTGTGGTTCCCTCATATACCATCCACTTATTGAATTTCTGACTGCCCCTCCCCATCGCCCCAGATCTAAATAGCCAGAAAGAGACTCTTCAGCATTTGGCTACTGAGCGTTCCTTTCTTTTCTGGATGGCCCTCTTTGAAAGAACATGAGACCCTAAGCTGTTTCCTGCGTGGCCATCATATGCCTCTCTTACATGACTGTATTGGTTGCTTTAGACAGACTCTTCTTTGAGCATATGCCAAATAATAATCACAGCTTTCCAAAGAGTTACATCTCTTATCCTTCTCTTGGTCTTTACAGTCTCATTCACAGATTGAAACAACAGTGACTTGAGGACTAAAATATCAGTTTGCAATCAACTCCTTTGCAAATGCATTCTATCAGCTGATAGCTGATACATAGTATCTTGGGGCATCAGACAAAATTCAACTAAAATTTTTCTGCATATATTACCTGCACATTTTGATGCATTTTTCAGTGGACTATATCATCACACTTACACTAAATTATATTTGCTATGTCAAGGTCAAATTTTCACTACATATCTTGGGAACTGATCTCTTTTACATGTGGGTTGTCCTCTACTAAACAAATTAAACAGAATTAAAGCAAATTTTTTACCTTTTCGTATATTTTTTTTTTTGTAGTACTGGGACCCAAAGTCAGCCTCATGCATTTGAGATAAGCAGTCTGTTACTAAGGAATATCTCCAGATTTTCACCATTTTTTCCCTCAATGATGATTATATTTCCAATTGGTTATTATTCAGTATGATATTCAATCATGAAGGCTTCGTAAGTATCATGCAAAGTAGAAATTATTTCTATAATGAGGATTTGCTTTTATCTCTAGAAGGAAGAGAATGGAGATTTAATATTATTTCTTGATTTCGAGTTTAATCTCTGATCTCTTACTTTTTAGGGACTCAAGGCACTGCATTTGCTTCAGAGTCTTCAGTCTTTAAATGATAATGTATTTTTTTCTCTAGGAAACTTCCATCAATGCAAAATGCTTTTGAGCCAGTGTAGGAACTGTTTTAGTAGTACCCTGTCTTTTGTTGTATCTGCTAGTGAGAGTATTGTAACTTTAAAAAGTTACAATAACTTGTAACTGTCCCTTTTATTCAGGGAGCAAGTACACAGTATTTTACAGTGTCCATTGTCCAAAGGTCATAAAATGACAGGTTTTCATTACAATCAGGTTTTTGACCCTGCCTGTCTTACTTGTGACAGAAAATAAATAATATAGTTGTTTAAATTTACTGGAAATTCAGGTTAAGTGAACTTAGGAAAATTTTTGGATTTGAGTATTTAGTTTATCTACAGGAGTATGAATGTTAACAACACTAAGGCAATAAAATAGTATCCAAAGTTCTATTCAATGATATTAACCATGCAAATATTCATAAAAAATACACTGTAATAAAATTTTCTTTTTCCCAAGTATCAGGTAGTAATGATATTGATGTGAATATACCTATTCTATTCTCTTTTAGATACTTAGATATGTCTAAAAAGTAGTAAAATTTTTATTTTATGATATAATCATAGATAAAAGTTCATGAAATATCAACAAAGCATTGATGAAATATTCCAAATAAGTGGTTCTTCTTTGTGAATCAATTAATTCAGCACTTATTGATACCAGGGAAGACAAGATGAACGAGAACAAAGTTCCATCATGTAGAAGAATATGATACATATATGTATAATTATATTCCACATAAAGCTTTAAAAATTAGAATAACAATGGTTTGAAAAAGATTGTAAATCTAGAAAAAGGTTAATATGAAAACAGTATTCATAAAGATTTTACAAATAATAGATTTGAACTTAAAATTGAACTTTTCTCAGGTAAATAGGTTTAAATAGCAATTTTAATAGTTTAAATAGCAATTTAAACTATAAATAAGAAGAAATAAAGGGAAACATATTAAAATACCCAGAGAATGAAAAGAATAAAAGTGAGTTAAAAGTGAAAGGTCACATATGAAATATGCTTAACATCACTTATCATTGGGGAAATCAAATCAAAACCATGGTAAGAGAATGCTAAATCAAAGCCAATAGGATGGAGATACACACACACACACACACATTCATGCATACACACACAGACACACACACACACTATATATATATATATATATATATATGTGTGTCAGAAAAAGCAAATGAATATATAAACAGAAAAACAAATAAAGCAAAATAAAAAGTGTTGGTGAGGAAGTTTGAAAATTTAGAAACTTTGTGTACTTCTGGTAGAATTCAAAACGGTGCAGCTGATACAGTTTACAGTATGACCAAACCCCCCAAAATTAAGAATAGCAGAATTATCATATGATCTAGTTATTCCACTTTGAGCATACTCTCAAAAGAATTGAAAGCAGGGATATCTGTTGTATTGACTCTCTTTGGTTGCCAATAAAATACCAAACACTGAATATCTTAAATGACAGATATTTCTTTCTTATAGTTCTAAGGGACAGGAAGTCCAACATCAAGGTATTAGCTGAATTGGTGCCTAAAAATGTCTCTCATTCTGATTACAGGATGCCCCATATTCCCTATATCATCACAATGCCTTTCCTTTGTGAGTCCACATAGGGAGAGAGAGAAAGATCTTTGTCTTCTTGTTAAACCATCAATCCTATCAAATTAGGACTCTGTCCTTATGGATTATTTCAACCTTAATTGTTTCCTAACAACACTTTCTCTAAATATAAGCCCATTAGAGGATAGATCTTCAACACATGAATTTTGTAGGGGTATAATTCAGTTCACATCATTTGTATGCCCAGGTACTTAGCAGTATTATTCACAACAACTGAAATGTGGAGGTTATATAGGAGTTTGTCATTGAATGGAAAAATTAAATTACACAAACAAAACATACACACACACACACACATGATTTAAAAGAAGTAGGAAATTCTAACAAATGCTACAGATGTTACAGCATGGGTTAATCTTGAAGCTATAAATTAGTTATGAAGGAATAATTACTGTATAGTTATAAGATGCCCACAATAATCAAGAATAGAGGCAAAATATAAAATAGTGCTTTCCAGTGGCAGATGAGAATGGGGAATGGACAACTATTATATAGTGGGTATAGTGTTTCAGATTTTCAAGATGAAAAGAAAAATTGTTGAGATGGTGGTGATCCTTGCACAACCATGTGCCTATACTCAGTGTCACTAAACTGTACACTTAAAATGGTAACATGGTAATTTTTTATCTTACCACAATAAAGAGGAAAAGATGTACAGATATAATAAAGGGGATAATTTTTAAATGTTGGTGAGAACCACACTAATGGTGTAAGGATATGGAAAGTAGCCTACTTTCAAGCTTTGAAAATGAAAAGGCTAGACAAGGAAAAGTGAAATGGATCTAAGTGTGGATCAAGTGTTGAGGTTTCACTCACCCAAAATGATGTGACAATTCCTCTTCCCAAAGATAGTTTTAAATTTCCTCCTTCCCTGTGTATGCATTACCATTATCCTATATGAAGTAACCTTTGTTTAAAAGACATTTTTTAAACCATAACAAATAATTTTCTGAGGATTATTTTAACATTATCATAATATTTACCTGAGCAATCCCCAATCCATTTGCCTCCTATACCATTTCCATCATCTCTCCATCCATGCATTTTTACCTTTTTTATACAAATTGGTACTTTGAAATTTAATTTAAAAAAACACTTTACTCTGCTAGCAGAAATCGTGTGTGGTTTATCTAGCAGTCATTCTTTTCTCAAATGTGTGCAGGTTTTAGCTGGTAGCAATATGCTCACTAAGTGTGTCCCTGTCCTACCTTCAGGGTTAAATTTTACTGGGCTAAGTCATTTTAGTTGGCCCATTCATTTTTGCCAGTGATTAATTTCAGAGTAGGGGTACAACGCAATGAAAATAAGAAAAATCAGGTGGGAGGTTACCAAGGATTTTCCTTTGTGACAAGTGAAGTAGGAGCAACAACCTCATCTCACTCTCTTTTCTTTGTTGCTACTACATGAAAATATGTGATTTCCAGAGGAGAGCAGACATGATGAGATATTGTTAATATATTGAGAATTACTGAGCAGACAGATAATGCAACAAATAATTGATCTGGGTTCATGTTAACAGCACTAGATTGCTACTTTGGTATTGCCTAACTTGGGACTTCTTGCAATGTGGGAAAATGAATGTTCTTTTTGCCTAGCACACTTACACAAGCATTTAAAATGCAAATTTGGTGATATCTTAACCAACATACTTCTTTATTTACTTATTTTTAAGTCGTGGTCATTAAATTAGTGAAGTTTATTTAGGAAAGAAAATAAAATGGTGATGGGCTCAGGTGGGTGAATGGGTGGTGTAAGGGCATATAATGCATTGTATTTTCCTATAATGAATAAATGTGAATGTTCAATGAGTTAGCCATCTATAAAGGCATGGAAAAGTAGCAAGTAAATATTTGGATAATCTCTTGTCATTGTGTAACTGTTTTCTATTCTGGATGGTATTTTAGACACTTTCTAATGATTTGAAAAGTTGTTAAACTGAATTATGAACTGGCAAGTTCTTTCAAAATATGGGTATAGGGGGTATATATAATTTATTCTAATTCTTAGAACAAAACATTCTTTAAGCCCAAGTCAAAAGTCCCATTTCTGAAATGTACAATTTTAAGCACTTACTAATTTCTCTTTTATTCACTCTTTTATCACTTCTTAACAGAAGACAAATTTTTACTTAAAATATTATTTTCTGTTAAAGAGGAATGAATGAAGATGTATTATAGATGTTGACATCATGCTAGCTTCACTAGTGATTGCTATGTAGCTGAGGATAAGTGATTATTCTTTAATAAACTGAGATGAGAATCTTAATCATTAATAAAAGTTGTCAGGTGTGGCAGAATCCCAGATGCATGTATAATTCCTCTCATCCTCTTACTTAAGGAAAAATCATCTGGAAAATGTAGTTCTTCATTTGTTGCATGAAAGTAGTTCTAAAACAGATTTGTAAAAAAATAATAACAATAATCTAATTTGCAGACTTGCACCTAATAACTAATGAATGAATAGGACTTGGAGAAAATATGCACACAAAACTTTGGTATGGGATTGATTGGGACATGAAATGTTATTGGTGTTTGAAACTGACAAGAAAGGAAAAGCAATCAGGTCATCCACAGGAAGGGAAATAATGGACTGCTTCTCAAAGTGGAATAAAATGGCTTGAATAGGAACATGGGCAGAAACAACATTCTTTTGTGATCTAACAAGGCAAAACTGTTGAACAAAATTGAGTATTTATTGATGAAGTAATTTGAGATGGTTTCTTCACTAACTGGTGATAAAATTATGGCAGTAGATCTCAAAATGTATAGAATTTTTGAATTGTGTTTTTCATTCACATTAAGTTCAGAAAAAATAGAACTTGGCTCATCTAGGAAGTACTTTATTATTAAGCAATCTTGTTCAGTTTATCTTTCTATTTTTAATTGGAGAACACCAAGGAGAAATTGCATTTAAAATATATTGATCATATTATTTAATATTTAATGATACATATTTATTTAACATTTCTTCTCTATTTTTCATTTTATTTACCTCAAGACCTGGTACACTGCTTTGTTCTTAGTTGAAATTAAAAGATTTAAATGAACCAACTGTATTTTTTAAAAAAATAATCATGCACAACAGCAAAATGCATTTTTCTATTTAAGTTTCCTGTTGATGAGGAAGTTTAAAATATAAGTAAATGCAAATTAATACATTTTGAAAATTATTAAAATCTGTTAATCATACAAGTTCATGTCCTATTATTTCAATCTAAACCCCAGATGACAAGTTGTAGCTGTTGAAATTTGACAGCATAGTTGCTAAGTGGAAATGTTGTTGACAGTTTTAACAGATATTTTCTAAGATGCCATTAACCACATATTTGGGAGAGCCAAGTTAAACATTCTGTACTATTAGTCTTACAAAACTTTTGCATTACCAGCATCCTGTTTTAGTCAGCTTTTTTCACTGTTATGACTAAAAGACCTGAGGCAAATAATTTTAGAAGAGGAAAAGTTTATCTGGAGGCTCACAGTTTCAGAGGGCTCAGTCCAAAGACAGCCAGCTCATTACTCAGGACTCCATTTGAAACAGCACACTGTGGCAGAAGAGTATGGCAGAAGGAAGCAGTTCACATGATGATCAGAGGCAGAGAGAGAGAGAAAGACACCCTAGATACAAAACCTCAAAGGCATGTCTCCAGGGACCCACCTCCTCCAGCCACACCTTACCCACCTACAGTTAATCCAATTAGGGATTGGGTTAAGACTCTCATATCCATGGGCTTTTGGCAGATACCTAATATATAAACCATAACATACCACAAAAAGAATCCAGAATAAATTCACATACATAGCCCTTTTTAGTATTCTTATTTTTATTTTATTTTTAAAAAAACATGTAATTTTTAGTTATAGGTGAACACAATATATTTATTTATTTATTTATTTATTTATTTATTTATTTAATGTGGTGCTGAGGATCAAACCCAGTGCCTCATGCATGGTAGGCTAGCACTGTACCTCTGAGCCACAACCCCAGCCGCAATATTCTTATTTTTAACAGAATAAATTCCTGAGTACAAAATGAAGCTTAGCCCACATAAAACTCTCAGAACATTCACCAATAGATCTTTGATAGCTTTTTAGATAGTGTTTTTCTTAGTAGAAGACAGTAACATGGACTTGTTTTATAGAAGCATTCTGTACTATAAAGAATACAAATATTTATAAATCTTTAAGACCTATAAAATCATGTTAAAAAGCAAGTTAATGTACAATTTCACATTTCTTCTCTAATGCTAATTTCTCAACTTTTTTGTTGGGGTATTTGAAGTATACATATATGTACATTTGGGGGTGGAGTGGGGTGCTAGGGATTGAACCTAGGACCTTGTGAATGCTAGGGAAGTACTCTACTTCTGAGCTACATCTCCACTCCTGGAAAAAAAAATTATATATATATATTGATTATAGATAGACACAATAATTTTATTTATTTATTTTTAAATGGTGCTGAGGATTGAACCCAGTACCTTAAACATGCTAGATGAACGCTCTGCCAGTGAGCCACAATCCCAGCCCTTGAAGTATATTCTTTTTTAAGAGTATTTTTGAAAAGTTTGATTTATTCAAAATGACATAGATAAAAACATTAAAATAAAAAAGCAGTAAAATGTTTAGCATATATGGGCATATGTGTATTTTCTCATAAAGCTAATTATGTGTGTCAACACATAGGGTTAAGGTCAAAACACCTTATAGTTTTTCAGACCTTGGGATGTCTTTGCCAGCATACGTATAAGCATGGAAAGTTGAAGAGAGCCAATATTAATTTTAAGAAGGACTTTCTTACATACATTTGAAGAATTACATATCTTTTTAGTGATAATAAGCCTTATGTGCTCTCAGTATAACACATCATGCTAGATTTCATCAGCAATTATGAAATGTCATTTATCAAGGTATGATAAACTCAGAAGGTTAACATGAGCGCAGGTCTCTAAAGCCTTGACTCAAGCCTTAAGTAAAACTTTTCCTATTTAACAGTCTAAAAAGTACATTTAAAAGAAAAAAAAATCGGTTAGATTCTTATTTTGCAGTTACTGGTCAATATCCATATTCAAAAGAGCTATAAAAATATGAGGACTTGTGGTTTTGTCTTGTTGATACTATCTGACATAAACTGAAAATATATAGAGTCTGAAAAGCATAGTATATCAGAATACAGAATTAAAATTTGAAGCATAAGGGCATTGTGATTCCCCTGTTAAATTATAAAAAGTGTCATGAAAACATAGTCTAATAATATCACATGTTTCCACAACACTGCTAGGTACATAGTAAGTGTATTTGAGAAAATTGTTATGAATTGATAATAAGATTCTAACTTCTAGATTTATAGCAGAACTACTACTACTCCCTTTGAAAACTTTATATCCTAAGTAGTATTTGATCTTTTAAAAAGTGTCTCTGTGGCCCAAGCAAACTAAATATCAGTGTTCTTTCTTTGTTAACATTTAATCAGTTTAAGTTATCATGAAGACCACAGATACCACAGAAGATATCCACGAGCAGTTTCTTTTATTTTTTATTTTTTTAATTTATTTTATTTTATTTTATTTTATTCTTTTTTTTTTTTTTTGGTGAGGGGAATGGGAATTGAACCCAGGAATACTCTACTACTGAACTGAACTGTCCAAGCCATTTTTTTTTTTTTAATTTTAAGTATTTAGTTAGAAACAGGGTCTTCCTAAGTTGCTGAGACTGGTCTTAAGTTGTGATCCTCCTGCCTCACTTCCCAAATTGCTAGGATTATGAATGTATAATAAGCTCCCAACTTTCCCAGGAGCATTTTTGAGGTTGAGATGTTTTATCTAATCTGGATAGAAGAGAAATACAGAGACTTGTTAAATTGTTTAAATGATGGTGATGTTTTTCAATCTATTTTACCATTTTGGATTTGCTTCAAGATTCACATCATAAATACTCTATGTATAATGTTTCTCCAACAAGATCTATTTATAAGGCTTATCAAGTATAGAGTAGATGCCAGAAAGTTTGGAAAAAATCTGAGTGTAAACTTTGAAAAATTTTATTATTAAATGTATATACCATGTAGCAAGAATAGAGTATAGGTCAAAATGGGAATTTTAAATGATTTTATCTGTAATAACATAAAACCATCTAATTATAAAAGCAATTAACTTTGCATTGTGGAAAAACATTAGTACTGATTTCATAGAACACTTGCCCTCCTGCTGACATGCAAATAGTTACTTAATGGGAATTACTGCCCAACAAAAATCATCATAAAACATTAATGATCAAGACTACTTCATAGAATGCAATGTATATTTTAGATTCAGAATGCATGTTTGAAATAATTTAAATAAATTCCAACATAAAACAGACAAGAAGAAATCTGGAGTCCAAAAATATTAAATAATATAGTGCAACTCATTGGTCAGAGCTAGGACTGGAAACTCAGTCTCTTAATTTTGAGGCCAGTATTCTTTCCATCCACACACACATTTTCAGGGAACAAATTAATAATTACTTACTTTATCTCTTTGTGTAAACCCTCCATTTTGTGTAAATTCATGTAAAGGAAATAAGAAGATCTTATATCATGTGTTAATTCATCAGTTTTCTAGAAACAGTTCATGTTAGTTTAAGGACTATTAAAACAGGGAAAATATATATCTAAAATTTAGACACTTATCTTTACATATAAATTAGAAATCATTAGATTAACCTTTCAATTTTTATCATTGTGCCATATATACTTGGCAAATATTTGTCTTGCACCAAGTTGTCTTCAAAATAGTTTAGGATCTAATTTGAAGTTTAAGAACAGGGATAGAGTCATGGTGGTAGAAATTACACAGCAGTTAATGGCATAGTAACATTTAAATTTTTAATCTGAAAATAGAATGAAC
>NW_026692277.1:0-114377 GCF_021218885.2 Marmota monax
TGAAGAGTGAATCAGGAATTGGTGCTCACTTGGATGATGAGCCCAAAGGAGCTTTGAAGAAACTGGTTGATGGTGCTAAGCTAAAGGCCTCCTTAGAAACCTTAGAAGTAGAAAGATATCAAACTTGTACTTTCTTATCTGACATAGAGAAAACAAAGGAAGACCTTAGAGAACAGATTAAAAGTCTGAAGACTGAACAGGCAACCTTGCTGTCAGAAAATACATGGCTTGAAGGTGAGAATGAGAACCTTCAGCAGAAAGTTAAAGTCATGATGGAATGCTATCAAGAAAATATGATGAAACTCCATGGGAAACTCAGAGTAGAGGAAAATTACCGGGTGGAGCAAGAGGAGAAACTTTCCAAGGTCAAAGAAGAGATGGGCCATACAAGAGAAGAGCTGGAGACATACAGAAAGTGAGCCACATATCTTAAAGAAGAATTGGAGAGAACCATTCAGTCCTGTCAGGGGAAGATTATTTACTCTGAGAAAAAAGCACATGAGAGTGAGTTGGCGGCTTGGATTGCTGAAAGAAACCTCCATTATTTCATGAAACAAAATGCTCGCAATAGACAAAAGTTAACTGAAAGGGAGCTTCAATTTGAACTTGTAGAGGAAGATCCCTGTGCACTTGGTGTTTCAAATGCAGCATTGGGCAGAAAGCATTCCCCCAATGGTCCCTCACCATTGGGTCCTCCTTGGCAAGGTGGATGTTATTCGAATTATGGTAGACCATTGCGACAAGCAGAACTCAGAGGTTCTAATTAATGCCTTCTTTGGATAAAGAGGATGGGCCTATGTCTTCAGAAAGTCAATCCAGTAGAAAGGAGACCAAAATCGATCTTGGTGATTCCAATGTGCCCAATTCATCTCTCCCTGCTGAAAACCAAGCAACTGGCTCCGGCTCATTGTTGGCACCTTTCCCTCCAGTCAGAGGTGAATTGTTTCCTGTGGATCCGAGGAGTCAGTTCATGAGAGGAGGACCATTTTTCCCTCTGCCTCCTCCAGTAAACAGGTATGGAGCACCTCGAGATTATTTTCCACCGGGCCCACCACCCCCTCCATTTTTTCCAATGCCAGATGTCTATGAATGGAGGTATTTTCCTCATGACCTTCCCCCAAGTGCTGGATTTCCTCCCCCCACCCCCTCATTCTGAAAGTAGAAGTGAGTGCCCTTCAGGCTTCATTCCACCTTCAAGTGAAGAAACCTGATGTTTTTGATCTCTCTTCAAAAGTAATTTGACTTACCTCTCATTTTTAGTTTTTAAGGAACTGCTTTTACTTAAGTAAGTGATTATACTTTTGCTCCGATTGAAGCTAAATAAAACTATAATTCTTAGGATAGTATTTTGGAAATAAAGATATTTTAAGTATGAATCTTATGCGTAAATTATTTTCATTCTATTTTACTCTAAAGATTACAGCATTGAATTTGATTAATCCACTATCCCATAAACAACAATGGGAGTTTCATGTATGTCATCTAGCCTTTGGGGATATTTTAAATGCCCAACAAAGACAGTCCCTTTATACAAAGAAGTGTATTTACTATGATTGTAGCAAATGTGAAAGGAACTTTATGCTTAATGAAAGATTTTCATTGATTTTCAATCTTGTGGGGCATGTCAACTAGTTTTCCCATAAAACAATAACTAGAGCATATTAAGAGTAAACCAGAAAACACTACTAAACATGTCATGGAAGTAGGAGATCTCAAATACAAAGAAAGTTGCAGTTCTCAGGAAACATTTTGGAATTGGAAACCACAATTTAAACTCACTCTGTTCCCATTTTCCCTGAGTCATCGTTGATGACTTCTTCTTCTTCTTCCTCCCTCCTCCTCCTCCTCCTCCTCTTCCTCCTCTTCCTCCTCCTCCTCCTTCTTCTTCTTCTTCTTCTTCTTCTTCCTATTTTTCTTTGTGTTCTTCATCTTTAAGTTCTTCTTCTACCTTTAATTAATTAATCACTCACTCAATCAATTAATTAATTTTATGTGGTTCTGAGGATCCTACTCAGTACCTTGCATGTGCTAAGTGAGTGCTGTTCCACTGACCCAAAACCCCAGTTCCTGTCTTTTATATTTTATGCCCATTTTCATGAAATTTAGAATTGCATTCTGCTGTGGTTCACTGATAAAGGTTTACCTAGTCTTTGGGTTTTGGGGCGATATTTGTAAAATACACATGAATTATTAGGACACTGAAATAAGAATCAGACACATAATTCTCAGCTTTTGATATTCTTTGATTTGATACTCATAAAATGACTATGCTAAACTACTTTAAGTTTTTTGAACTGCTCACTTTCAACTTCTATATCATTGCCAACAAGTGACAATTGGCCAACCTGCACCAATACACAGAGAACACTTTGAACAAGTTTTCCCCAATAGAGACCAAGAAAGAACATGTATTAAAAATACCCTAACTATAGTTAAAGCTTTATTCAGATGTTAAATATGCTCTCTAAATGTGTGTCTGCATGTGTTAAAGTGTACATTTAAACCTAAAATGAATGCAGTAGTATAACCTCCTTCTTAAAAAAAAAAAAAAGAAGCAGCTTTATTAAAACATTTGAAGCACAGTGAAGAATCTCCCTGATACTTGAGCCCAAAATCAATAGAAATGAAAAAAAATTCGGGTCTTGCAAAAGAAAGTCTACACTTTTAATAAATCTAATAATTCTGTTTTCCCTCAAGAGTCACACTGTTTGTCAAATCAGTCCTTACTTGCCAGCATAAAATATTACTTTCTCTAAGCATGTGGATGAAAGTTCTGCAGTTATGGTCTATATAAAATGAACTGATGATCACTCACTGATTGTTACCCAGACCTACTTTTGCCCTAACTACTATTGGTGAACATTTTATCATATAGTTCATGTCTTATACCAGTCAACTTGAAAGAATCTAATTTCAGGTTTAAATCTGAACGGAAATAGCGAAATACCATGACACAGTCCTCTAACAACATTTTGCTTCAAGAGAAAAAAGGTGAAAGGCTGTTCTAAACAAAACACCACTTACTAAATCAGCTTCCAACACTGTAAATGACAGTTAAGTAAAACAAAACAATATTTGTGGGAGGCCATCCATGCACGTGATTTGAGTTACCTCCATGGCTGGGTGAGAGGCATTTAGACACAGCTGTGTCAGAGATTTCCCCACCCTTCTCCAGGTCCCAGGGCTTGTCAGTGCAGAGGTGTGTCTGGACACTGCCCCAAAGACCCAATCGTTGCCCCTGACCTTCAGCTGCTGCCCCCCTTAACCTTCATTGGATGGGATTTTCCCTGGAATTTTTTGTTTCTCAATAAATGTCCACTCCCTGGCATGCTCCCTCTTGCTAGCCTCTTCAGTAAACCTTGTTACCGCATTTGGTGGCTGGCGGTGGGAGCTAGGAGAAGCCCTCCCAGAGCTGGTATTAAAGGTAATTAGAGTCTTGTCTCTTTCATTTAGAACTACCTACCATTTACTCATGAATTAAACCTTCTTTAATGAAGCCAGTTCTGGTCGAATGGTAGAGGTGGCACCCTGAAGTGAGGCTCATGAGTTAAATTGACTAGGTTGACTTAGAGAACATGCTCTACAAATGCAGAATTTGTGACAATTTTTCGGGTCACGGAAGTACTAGGCAGTTTTGGAACAAAGGGACTTAAAAAAAATTAATGATGGGGAATTCATCTTCTACTGCTAAAGGTATGTATTTGACTATTTTAGAGACAATAATTAATCAGAAGGGAAAGCAAGTTAAAAGACTCAGTTGCTACAATTCTTAAAGGTTGTAAGTGAATTTTTCCCTAAGTTTTGTGACCAAGATTCACCAAATTTCCATATGTGGGACAAATTTGGAAGGGAATTACATAAAATTTCCCTTTCTATTCAATTACCTGGAAATTTTGAGAATATTCAAAAGGTTTGACCTGCTTTAGAGATCTGTCTTTTTGATTACATGGGGCATAGTCTGTGGCCCCCTGAAGATCTATTGAAAGGTATTCAGAGAGCCATTGAGTCTATTCAAATACAAAAATTGCCTGAGGCTAAGGAAAAGTCTTTTCCTCTAACCAGTTAAAGACTAAAACAAATTATATTCCAACAAAAAACCTTGGGGGCAAACCAGAAAGTAAAAAACATAGGCTTGCCTAAATCAAATGGGAGTAGTCAGAAGGAATACCATAGAGAGAGGGCCTCCAGGGGGATAGAAGGTCCTTCTTCTGGAGAGGAGAATCCAGAGGAGATTCATAGAGAGATAGAAAGTCCTCCTGCAGGAGACTTACAAGCTCAGATTCAACAGGGAAGAATCCATGGAGGAATCGCAATCTGAGGGAGAGGAATCAAACTATGAAGTCCAGGATTTTCCAGGGAATTTTAACAGGCTGTGCTTAACAGCACCTGCCCCGTCCATTTGAATTCAGCCGTTGTCTGTTAAAAGGGGGAATTTTAATAGATACTCTGAGATGGCAATGACATTACTTACTCTGTTCCAGTGGGGAATTAGAAAGGCACAGGAAGCTGGGTAAGACACTAGTGACTTTCAACTCTTTCCAGTTCTTCAACAGGTTAATGATCAGGACCAGCATGTGCACCTCCACGCGGTAATTCCTTTTAAAACTATTAAAGAGTTAAAAAACACCTGTGAGGTCTGTGGTCCAAATTCACCATTAATGTAGTGCTTGCTTGAGACTTTCTGCTGTCAACCACTCCCACCGAGTGACTGGATTTCTATTGCTAGAGCTTGCTTGAGTGGGGGTATTTTTCACTTTGGTGGTCATATTGGACAGACTTTTGTTCCGGGTAGACACAAAGTAATTGGAGGCAGTATCTTCAAACACCTGTGGACATGTTTTTAGAAACAGGTGACTTTATTGATTTGGAAAGGCAGTGCCGCAGTCTGGCTGGGCACTAATAACCAAGCTGCCACAAAGCCTTGTAGGTTCAAATAGCAACTACTTTATTTCAACTCTCACTGGCAGTGCATGCGCGCTTTTCCACCAATGCCACCAATGTGGCCCTTCCCCCGGGACACATCACACACCAACCAGAAATCCCTCCTCCAGAAATCCCTTCTCCGGCACTTCCCCAACCAATGGGAACTCTCTGGGTATCCCCAGGAGAACTCCAAAGTAGCAAGAGCCGCTTTGCCAGACAGTAAAGGTCAAATATACAATACAATCAATCCAGCATCACAGCAATTATATATAGCTTAACTCAAATCATCATCTCAATGGTTCCTGGGAGTCACCTTTCAAACATTCCCTCTGGCAAATGCCAGGCATCATTCTGACCTGCTGTGGCTCTCAACATCTCCCCCCTTCTGTTTAATTAAACAACAAGCAATGTGGCTTAGGGACCATGCCTGTTAGGCTGTCCAATACTACATATGGTCCTTACCCGTCATTGGATGAGCTGACCTCAAGGCATCAGCCTCCCATTGTAGGTTGGTACCACTGCAATTGGATCTTACTTGTCACTGACTACCAGTCCAGCATACAGCCATACATGTGGATAGGCCTATGCACCAGTGGGGGGTGAGGTTCTTTGCCTCACCTCTGTTGGCCTCCAATTTGGCCTTTGCCAGTTGGGGGGGGGGGGTGAGGTTCCTTGCCTCACCTCTTTTGGCCCCCAAATTTTAGACCATCACTAGCAGAAGGGAGGAGCCAAATGATGGCTCCTTTGGAAAAACTGTACCACTGGTGACACCATCACTCTGGCACTACCAAAATTCGCTGCACCAACAGATAGTTCACAATGCATACAAGTGATACATAGTCCAGGCAAGTTCTGCAAGCAGTTCAAAGTAGAGGAATCTATCAATATGTCCATTTCCTCCCAAAGTAAATCGACTCCTTTATTGAGCATTACTTGTTGAGTTATTATTCATTGATGTATCAGTTTATACGGTTTACTGTGATAGCAATCAAAGAAGCTGTAGTTTGGTTTTATCTTTGTCTTCACCAGCACTAGGATGAAGATAGGAATTCTGGCAATGATGGCTAAAAAAAAATTATGTGACACTCCAACAGGCACTAAGAAAACAATTTTCTGAACAATTTACATTATCCTGAACAGAATTATTAAATATAATGAAAAAAGGTGATAGTAAACAAACAAAGAAATCTGTTAACCTCCTTATTTGTTCACATATTAAAGCAATCCTCAACAGCTATTTACCCAATTTAAATTAAACCATTTAAGTCACATGAATAAAAAAATATTTGGATCCATTTTTTCATGAGCACTCCTCATGTATGATATATGGACATACGCACATACAGACATACAACACAAAACACAAGTGTGCACACAAATATACAACACATAAGACAATAGTAAAGGCCTTGTAGCTTTACACAGGTGAAATCTCCATTGCAATGTTTAAAAACTCCACAGTCAAAAAATAAAACTGATCAGAAAAAACATTAACCTAGGTCTGTATGAGCTCAAAAAATAAAATAGAACTTTATGATGTGGGAAAAGGCAATAATAAAATAGATATTGAAAAAAGCATCCTGGTTGCCACCTGGGTTTGACTCTTATTTGGATATCCCATCCTTTTTTATGTAACTTGCATATGGGTCTGAAGGTATTCCCACAAGCAAGCCTCAAGGTTTTTTACATTTGAAAGAGGCCTTAATGGTATTCATTATTCATTAGCCTCCAAGTGTGGGAGAATCACTGTCACAGATGTAAGAATAGCCAAGCTGGAGCTCTGGATATCAGCTGTTATGGATTTGAGTCAAATCATCTTCTTTTTGGTCTGTAGAAATTGCTTTGGTTAGTCTTTCTGGAATCCAAATTGGCTGCTGTTCTCCCTGTGGAAACACACAAACAGAACCTCCGACTCCAGACAATTACTGGTCTGGACCTTTCCATTGTCCTGTTAGAATATCTTTCCAAAGTACCTTAGGCTTATGTACATTTTTTGGATACATATGCCTTTCCATAGCACTAAGCCCTGATGAATCCAAATTTAAAAAGTTTAGAGTAAAAAGGGTTATTTTAAGTTTATCTTTGGGGGATATGTACCCCTTCCCAATTCCCTCTTTTTGCTTTAATAAGTACATTTTAATAGTTTGATGAGCTCTTTCAACTATGCCTTGTCCTTGTGGATTGTATGGAATTCCTGTTATGTGAGTAATGCCAAATGATGAGCAAAATTGTTTAAAAGAGGTAGAAGTAAAACCAGGACCATTATCTGTTTTTAACCATTTTGGAACGCCCACAGTGGCAAAATTTTTGTAAGAAATGAGCTATAATATCTTTAGTTTTCTCTCCGGCATGAAGGGAGCCCATCAAAAATCCAGAAGAAGTATCAACTGTAACCATGCAAATATTTTAATTTTCCAAATTCTGGCAAGTGTGTGAGGTCCATCTGCCAAATATGGTTAGGTATCAGTCCTCTAGGATTGACTCCAAGATTAACTTGTGGTAAAAAGGTCACACAATTTTGACATTGTTTTATTATTTGTCTAGCTTGTTCCTTAGTTATTTTAAAATGCTTTTTTAAAGTATTAGCATTGACATGGAACCTTTCATGAAAATTTGTATCTTCTTCTAGTGTAGAGAAAATATATATGTCATGTGTAGTTTTATCTGCTAAATCATTGCCCAAACTAAGGGCTCCAGGGAATCCTATATGTGATCTGATATCAGCAAGCATATGCTATTTTCTTGTCCATCTCCATTAACTTGTCACCTCTGTTAATTTATGCTTTTGACAAAACATCTTTTAAAAATCAGATATAGCTAGTTATTTTTTTTCTAAATATAGTCTGAATTTTTACTTCATAAAAAAGTGCTTAAGTGCTGGCATTGTGGCTCAGCGGTAGAGCGCCTAGCACGGGGGGACCAGATTCGATCCTCAGCACCACATAAAAAATAAATAAATAAACGCGTTGTGTTGTGTCCATCTACACCTAAAAAAATAAGTATTCTAAAAAAGTGCTTTTCACCTATAACAGATATAATGACTTATAGCATCAATATAGGAAAGGAACTATAGGAAAGGAAATCAATGGTAAAATGCGGGCATGCCAATCTCTTTCAATGTTAGCAAGCATGAGGATTTTCTAATTTTGTAGGCAGCAGACTGCCTTCTCAGGTTCAACCCCAACCCAGCCCCAAATTTACAGAACAATCTTATTTGTTCTCTCCGAAGTTTCTTCTTTCAACTTCTCCAGCAAAAACATTTCCTATTTCCTAGTAGTGCATAAAATATTTTCCTCCTTTAGCAAGGAGCTAAACCAAGGAACCACTACTGCCATTCGCTTGACTGAGCATCAGGTAATGAGTGCAGTGCTTACCTGGCAGCTGAGCTCAAGGTGGCATTCGCACACAGGTATTTTGTGCCTCGTCAAAATGCTGGGGTCGTGTGGTCCACCATCTCTTGGTCATGTTCATGTAGCCACTATCCTTAGGTTCTGTAGTCCCTGCTCGGTGCCACATCTGGGTTCATCATCTGTCTTCACAGAGGCACTGCTGCCACCTCCTTCGGCTTGTGTCCCATAGCAGGCGGCTCTGAGCTCTGGTGGCAGCAGCTCCTGCATTCCAGCTGCAACAGCATTGGGTCCTGCACCCCAGCATCTCTGGTACTCTGTTGGCAGCGATGGGGGATTCTGAATTCTTGATGCCACCAACAAGGTGATGTTGGGTCCCGCACTCTGGTGGCAGCCTCATTGGCTCCTACACTGTGGCAGCAGGATTGCCTCCTGCACTCCAGCAAATTCAAGGCGGCGGCGGCTCCTCCTGCACTCCAGCTGCTTGCGTGCTCTGGTGGCTCTCTCCCATTCCCTGGAGGTGGCGCATTACCTCTTGCACCACAGTGGTTCCTTTGGCTCCAGCAGCTCGCGTGCTCCAGCTGCAGCTTTGTCTCTTGCGCTTTGGCCACTCCTTCTGGGAGGCAGTTGCGGCTCCTGCGCCTCCTGCAGCTCCTCTTCTGTGCTCTGGTGGCAGTGACAGCTGGCCTGGAGGACTCGCTATTGGATAAGCACCTTTTCACTTGTTTTTTGTTCTTGAGTTTACAAAAGGAATTTAGACGAATGGGAAAGAGCATATAAAGCAAGTATTCAGGGTACAAAGGGAAAGTCTCATTTTTATCTCTAACCTACCCTTTTCTTTCCCCCCAGAAATAACTTTAACTTCTACTATGCTTGGTTAACTCCTGATTATTTAGAGCAATCTAAAGTAAAAGAACCAAAATAATATGTGTGCACACGCCTAGGTGTAGGAAACTTCTTAGTGACAATTCCTGACTTGTCCCGTGGGAGATTTTAATAAGCATGCTTTTAAAGGAAAGGAACAATGGAAGTTTGAAGGAAGTTGGAGTATTTCCAAGTTCAAATGAATTTGTAAAATTCTGGGTTAATAAAATATCCATAAATACTGTGATTGCTCCCACCGTTTCTAAAAGTAAACTGAATACTAAGCCCTTTAATTATTGACTAACTAGTAATATTTTTTAAAAAACTATAGAACTTTACAAAAATATTGTATGAGAAACCAGTTAGTTATAGTTTCTCCTCCATTGTCATGCTGAAAGCAGTTCATTCAGTTGAACATATGTGGAGATTCAGAAACATGCACAGGGCCACATAAATTTGCCACTGGTCAAAACTAAAAGAATAAGATCAGCCGATTGCCTTAAAATTCTGTCTTTACTATGTTAATAAAACTGGCTTCATTTCTATACAACTTTTTGATTTTTCCTTTGGCTGTGCAATGAAAGAAAAAAATTGACCCTAAATATGCTAGTGTATTTGCCTTTTAAAATTAAATACATAAAAAAGATATCTGTAAATTCTATAATTTTTTCCACAAAAGTAAGGACTGGGATTAAAATAATCTGTGATATTAGTAGATTAATTACTTTACTCTAAAAAATTTTTAAGAGGTTAACAAAAACATGCTGTGAAATTTATCTATAGTGCATAGAGAAACCTAGATATGATCAAATAATAGTGAAATTGGAAATACCTTCTTACATGTTAGAATTCAAGTAAAGATATCACTCAGCAATGAATACCATTTAACTTTTCATTGAGATTGGATGAACCTTTGTGTAGTCATGAATGACAGCTTTTCCATATAACTTTCTTATTTCTGTCTTTCTATTGAAATTCAGAAGCATCTCCTGTGGAAGTGATCTTATGGTAGGTAAAATAACTGTTGTGGGTTCTAAGTGGAAGCTAAAAGTCGACTTCAGGAGAATACAAGTGTATTGTCTCCACCACTCATTTAAGGTTTTGCCATTTTTTTTTTCTATATTGCTGCTGGGAACAAGAGGTATGAGAACTGTTCCCCTTATTTATAAATGTCAGCCTACTCACTCCTTATATCCAAATACTAATTATTTGTTTAACATCCTATTCATGCTTCCTCTACAAATTACACTCCACTCTCTCATTCAATCCAAAATCATTTCTCCCTTCCCTAAACTATCTGCTTCTGGTTCATGCCTCTCACTTAGCATCCAACCATATTTAGTGTAATTTAAGTTAGTGCTTGGCTTGACTAGTATACATGTCCTGATTACTGAGAAGTATGGGGAATTTAGAGGGCACAAATAAGATAGTACACATACCTGGAGAGCCCACAATTCCAAGAACAATGCTGCTTATATTATATTCTGTAAATGTTTGTTGAATGACACTGCTCTTTAGCTTCACCTAATAACAGTTAATCTTTGGGAAAAGTGTTTTTCTTTTTTTTTAGTTCTTTTTTTTTTTACATACATGACAATAGTGGAATGCATTATATTCATAATTATCCATTCATAGCACAATTTTTTGTAACTCTAATTATAAAGTATGTTTATGCCAAATTATGTCATTATACATGAGTTCTCTTGTTTTGAAGTGTTTTTCTACTATAAAAATAATGAATTTGTTTATCAGTTTTAAGAATGTTGATGTATTATCTCTAAATAACTGATGACTACACATCATTTTTTTTCTATGAGAGAGCAAAGTTATGGCTAGGCCACTGAGGTATAGACTACCTTAGGGCTTGGGTACAGGAGATTATGAAGGAATTAACTGTTTAATGACAAAGGGACTTGGAGCAGTATCTATCAAAAAAGAAGAGAAAGGAATTACATCTCAGTAAGATCAGAGGGAAATGTGAACAGTAACCATTTTATATTTTTGTATTTCCTCCTACTGCCTATGACAAATGCAGTCCTGCTGCCTTCTTATTTTGTTAACATACAAGAGCAGAGAAGGATTGGACAAAAGGAAAAAAATACATTTCTTACACACACACACACACACACACACACAAACACAGTGCAAAGCAAAATTTCATAATATAAAATACGGCTGCTCTAGGAAACAGCCTTCAGCTTTTGACATCACCACACATGTACTGCATTACTGCCTTACTCAACAGAGCACTAAGTGTACTCTCCAAAGAAACCTGAAGAATCAGACAGGGGTGGGTAGATGGAATAACTGGAAGATTCATAAGTAGTGAAGCATGTCTTCTATAAAGCTGACCAAAAAATGGCTTTCCATCCTAGCTTACATTTTTTATTATCTTGTTACTAGTCATTCTGTAGGGAAATTATTCTCTCCACAGTAAATAACAGGCAATAGAATCAGAAATTCTCATTATATCCATTACCTAATCAATGTAAAAGTTTCTTCAATATTCTAAGTCAGAAACTTAAGACAATTCAAATGATCAGTATTCTAATACTGATCAAAGAGTAGCTTAGCTATAGTCAAGTTAAAATATTTCTAGTTGTTAACTTGGAAAAGTTGATGTAACTGCAAATACCTTTAGAGACCCCTGGTTGGGATCCTAAGAAAACAAACAAAAAAATACATTGTTACCACACCTGTGTCTAAGAAAGAGGAGAAATGCTCAGTTTCCATAAGCAGGTGAATTTAAGATATATTAACTAAAATGCATGCTCCCTTTCCCCCACATACACACACAGTCCTCATAGGTGAGGAAACCAGATAAAATGGAGAAATACAGTGATATTTCCAAATGGGCTACGTTTAAAATATGGAATGGACTTTCATAGATCACTCTGAAAAAGATTTAACTTCTTCCATTATTATAACTTTAAGACATTTTGCCATAAAAAAGAAGAAGGAAATGAATACAGAAATGGCAAGGCAAATCACCAATAAATGTCCAAAGGGTTGACATTTCAGAATTATCCAGAGGAAGGAACAACAACAACAACAAGTACTTTCTCAGCAAAGTACTTCCTCTGAAGCACACAGTCTTCTTCAAGGAATACCCTATATACAATAAATGACACATTCCTCAAAGCGGTAAATGAGATTTAAATTGTTGGCATGTCAGTTGCCTTAACTGATGTTTAATTTCTCTAGCATTGACAAATAGAATGTCATCTCCAGACTATAACAAGCTAAAGGTAGTCATTCACATATTCTGAATTGCTACAACACTTGTACTGGGAAAATATTAGCAGAGTGAGAGAGAGGAAAACAATAACCAAACCCAAATATTCCAGACTTCTGATTGGGCTTCCATTTCCCCACTATAATTGGACCAAAACGTACAATAAATGCAAACTTCATGGAGCTTAGTCTCTTCATCTGGAAATGAGTGCATACTCTGGAAATGAAAACTTAACTATTTTTAACTTGTGCTCCTCTGTTAAACATAAAAATCTCATTTCTTCCTTGAACACTATTCAAGATTTCAAAATAAAGTAAGAATTAGAACTAAAAAGAAACCAAAAAAGATAACTTGATAATTTTAAGTATTCTGCTTAACCAGCAAAATCTACAACAAAATTTACTGACACATGTTTTAGTAAGCGGATATACGTTAATATTTGTTAAAATATTTAAGATCAAAAGGACCTATGAACACAAATGTATTGCTAATAGTGAGATGTTATTTATTGGAAACTTTAGCATATACTTTCTCCTCTCCTTGAGAGTTACTCTAACTGATCTTTTCTGGCATTCAGCCATAAGAAATGCTGATTGATATACATCTGTTAAATTACTCAGAAACAGGGTCTCTTTATTCTGAAAATAACAGAACCCTAATATGGTTTGACCTCTTTCAAGTTAATAAAGGGCAGAAACAAGCAGGTTAAGTCTTTGGTAAAGAGGCATCAATAATAAAAGCAAATTATAATAAGCTTTAACAACCCTTTTGACATTGAAAATCATAAAAATACTGCCTAATATTGGCACATCTGTACAGTACTTAGCAATGTATAAAATACTTTATGTAATTTAAATCCCAGGACTATATAAATAGATATTATTATCATGATTTGATTAAAATAGTATAAAGAGGCTTTTTCAAGGTCTGCTACTACTTAAGTAGCTAAGCTGATACTTAAGTTTTTTTGAGAGATACTCCATTCACTAGAAGTTCTTCACTTTGTCATGTAATGTTGAAATTATTCTCATCCAAACTCTAAAGATTATTATACATAATAAGCACATTTTTTTTCTTTCAACACAGCCAATATGAATCCCTTTCATACCAATTCTCATAAAAATTCTCAAATGTTTCCATTTCAGAAGCCTAAATCTTCTCATACCATTGTGACAAAAGGCACAGCAAAAGGCATCTTTCAAAGTCAAAGCTTCTTAAAACTAGTTCTTATATCATATTACTGTCCTCAAAATAAGGAAACCAACACAGAGATGGGCTTTTAAAACCATTGACAAGTGAGGAAATGTCTGAGGTTGTCTGTTACTCATTTAGAATGGGTCAATATGACACATACTACACCTTATCTTTCTTAAAAGGTGAGCAGGAGTCAGCCTCACACTCCTGCCTTCTGGACAAGAAGAAAATACCTGCTTCCAGGCAATTGGTAAAAGCCAGCTACACAAGAATGCCGCGACCCCTTGCCCACAAGGAAGATGCAACTCAGGAATCTTCTTTCAGCAGTTTATTCAGGCCCTTGATATTTCTTCTTCTTCCTCCCGGATGCCCCTCCCAGCCTTAATAAAGCATCTCAAGCCCCAATGCGAAGCTGCCACGTGGAGCTTTCTCATAGGGTGGTGAAAAACCATGCGCCAACTCTCCCAAATAAGGAGTTGTTTGTCACAGACCACAGCAGAGCCAGCACCATCTTGTAATGGCGACCATAGTCTGCAGAAACGGCAGAAGCGGCTCACCACAGTTCCCCCTTTCTGTTTTCTTAAAACAATACAGGCGAGAGTAGAGGTCCTATCCCACTGTGCAGAAGTGGCTGCATAGTATGGCTCAGTCCTAAGGAGGGCCCTTCCCCAGATCTGAGGCCATATCAGCCGACGCCTTTTTTCGTAGGGCGGGGCGTGGACGTCAAACCCGCATGCAATAGGACATGCTCTCCTTGAGGTCCACGTCAAGGATCACTCAAGTGCAGTGCCTTGCCTCGCATCCTCTATCGTGACGATGGTGGACGAAGGGGGATAGCTGAGGCTGAACTGTGGCTGTTTATAACGACAAACAAGTTGACAGCACCCTGAAAGAAAGGCACGGACTTTAAGGAGATAGAAAAGCACTAGTGTGGAAACCCATCTGCGTGCAATGGCAGTAAGACCGGCAGAGTGCAAGGGCTTTCCAACACTAAGAGTATAACAAGGAAAGTCATGTCGATCCCAGTGCAATGTTATAATAACTTGGGGTGTAACGACCATGTCGAAGGTTTACTGTTTAAGATGCGCAAGCCAGACTTGAGGTGAGTTGCCATTTTCTAAAGCTGCAAGAGCTTGTATGATCATAGCCTTATCGTGAGCACTGCGGGCCTTAAGGTGACAGAGAAACCACAAACAGAGGAACATACCGAAGCAACACATTGCACCAAAAATGCCTACCCCCACCCACTCTTTGAAGAAGGAAAAAGCAGAAGATATCCAATCGGTGAATTGACCCAAAGTCACGGGATCGACACGGGTACTGTTCAAGACAGCTATCTGGGTTAGTTGAGACTGGATCATGTCTTCCGCTGCCATGGACCAATTTCCGGCCAAATATTCGCCAATGATGTGGGAGGCATTCCTGGAATCATTAAATCTGACAGAGGTTATGCATAAATGTGCACGTTGGTCAACACAACCCAAAAGCACCAAGTCAGCCAATTCTTCTACCTGAGCTTGGAGTAAATCTATTCTTTGGTTGGCAGCTAAAATCCCTGACAAAATATGTTGATTAATTGTATTTTGGGATTCAAGTATGGTGGAAGTTTGTTGAACAACTTGATTAATGGTGGCAGCAGTTTGTACTTGACTGGCCATGGCCACTCGAGCCGTAACCGCTGCAGCAGCAGTCACTGTCACAGCTGTCACTATAGCTGCCGTAATTTCAAAATCCCTGCGGACTCTAAGTAGCTCAACAATGGGGAATTTATCTGGATCCACAGTGACTGGGATTGGGACAACAGTTGGAATTTTCATAACCACTGCTACAGTCCAAGAACCATTCCAACACTCAGATAAGAGACAGGTAACATTAGAACAATCTAGCATCCCCGACGAGGTGTCATTAGCCAAAAGGAGCAAGAACGGGGATTGGACACAGACCATTGCAGGGGGCAATGTGGCATTATATAGCAGAGAGTTGAACGAAACAGATGTAAGTCTATTACCTCGTTCACTCTCCCTAACAGTGCCAGAAACATTAGCCAGCCAGCTTTTGGCTCCCAGCAATTGAGCCAATGCAGAAATATTGGCTGAAGCCCCCTTCTCATTGGAAATCAGCCATTGAAACCAGGACCAACCTACTCCTGTAGAGGAGTTGGCACTGTTGTTAAAGTTATAAACATGCCTCTTAAGAGAAGGGGAAAGGGAGAAACCTTTAGCAACTTGATGTTTCTCCCAAGAATGATCCTGACAAGGCGTAAATGTTGGGGGGAAACCAAGATTAGGGGTACAGTAAGGGGAGGCCTTGAAATGAGTGGCATTGTAAGTACTATTAGAAGAAGGAGGCACTGGGATTAGTACCTTGGAGATAATAGCCAAGGTAGTTATGTTTACAGCAGAGCTATTTGCTGGGGTCCCTGAGCCTGATTGCTTCCCCAAAACTACTTGGCTCAGTATGGCACTGATAATGTTCCCTGAGACCTGACTGGACCGCAATGGGTCCTCCCAGTTAGTCAAATTTTTGGTCTTAAGGCTGATGCAATTAGCGTTTCCAAGGCTGAAACAAAAAACTCCTGTGAGATTAACTTGAGATTGATTAAAAGTGCTCTCCATGTCCCCTCTAGGAGAGGCACAGGGAGCAGACATCTCACATGAGGTAGAGAAAAGAGTGGGGAGGACACTAGAATTACCAAGAACTGGCATCGGCATTGGCCAAGCCCGTGCCACTGCCCACCACTGCATTGGTGTCGTCTGTGCCATCGGCACCAGCACCAGAACCAGAGCACGTAGCAGAGTGAAGATCCTCATCACGGGATTGCTGTGGTATCTCTTGTTGCTGGTCGGTTGATGTCAAGACTCTTCTTGTCAGGCGTTCAGGGACCCACAACGGTTCCGTGCGATCCTGGGGAAAAACACATACAGATCCTCGCGCCCATGTCAGCACGGGGTCGGGGCTGTTCCATTGGCCCGTAAGAACATCCTTCCACTTAACATAGCCAATCACAGAGGGCTGAGGGGACACATGTCTATCGGCCACAGAACGACCATGAATATCCAAATTCAAAAAATTATGGTAAAGAGAGCTAAGGACAGGCGTTCTTTAGGAGTGTGTTCAGCTCCTATTCCCCCTTTTTGTTTTTGTAAAGTTTCCTTTAAGGTGCGATGAGCACGCTCAACAATGCCTTGTCCTTGAGGATTGTAAGGCAGACCATGAGTAAGTTGCACTCCCATGGTAGAACGAAAGGATGTAAATTGTCTGCCAGTATAAGCAGGTCCATTATCAGTCTTAAGGGATGCAGGAGCACCCCATGCTGCGCATGCTTCTAGGCAATGAGTAATAACATTATGTGCCTTTTCTCCCGATAAAGCAGAAGCATGAATAACTCCAGAGCACGTATCAACAGAAACATGCACATACTTGAGGTTACCAAAGTCAGGTATGTGTGTCACATCCATTTGCCAGACAACCAATGGTTTCAATCCCCGTAGGTTCACTCCATAATTAGGGGGATGAAGAAATGTGACACGATGGGGACATTGTAATACTATCTGACGAGCATCCGCTCTTGAAATGGAAAAATGCCTGCGCAGCGTTAAAGCATTAACATGGAAATTCTGGTGAAATAATTTAGCCCCCTCTAAGGAGGAAGCCAAGCATATCAACTGACCTCTAATGGCTGAGTCCACACAGGCATTACCCTGTGATAACGGACCAGGAAGAGAGGTGTGAGCCCGGATGTGCATTGGATAAAAAGGAGCAGTGCGGCTACAGATAAGCTGTTGAAGCTGATTAAAGTAAGCAGATATATTATGGGCATTACTAATAGCTCCCACGGCCTCCAGGACTTTTAGTGCTTGTACCACATAGATGGAGTCCGAAATAAGATTAAAAGGAAAAGAACACTGTTTAAAAATCTCAATAACAATTTGCAGTTCCACCCATTGTGGATTTCCAGGAGCAAATTGATGCTGAACAGGGGGAGAATCATTAATTACATAAGCTCCCATGCCAGACTTGGAACCATCAGTAAAAATATTAACAGCCCCCGGAATTGGATTCCGTGAAGTTACCTTAGGGAAAATGATGGGATGTTCTTCAACAAAATGGAGTAATGGATGGGAAGGGTAATGATTATCAATATCCCCTTGAAACGAGCAACATAGAATAGCCCAGTTGTCTAGAGTAGCACACAAAACATTAAGTTGAGCTTTAGTATAGGGTATAATAAGAGAAGAAGGTGATTGTCCGAAAAATTGAATGCTTTGTTGAATCCCTTTAAGTGCTAACGCTGCAACAGCATCAGGATAGTATTCTAAGGATTTTCCTGGGGATACATGTGGGTGGATCCATAGTAAAGGCCCATCTTGCCACAGTACTCCAGTAGGCTGCCACATAGTGGCAAGCACACATAACTGGAAAGGTTTATCACTCTGGAGCCTGCATAGAGTAGCATGTTGTATAGCTTCTTCTACTGTTATAAGGGCCGCTCTAGCCTCTTTGGTGAGGCTACGAGGAGAAGCAAGATCTGGATCACCCTTAAGGGTAGCATACAAAGGCTGGAGCACACCATTAGGAATATGTAAATATCCCCTTATCCAATTAATATCTCCCAGCAGTTTTTGAAAATCATTTAGAGTTTGGAGATCCTGAGTTCTTATGGTGATTTTTTGTGGTTTTAATTTCTCATACCCAATTATCGCTCCCAAATACTCAATAGAATTCCCCGTTTGAACCTTTTCAGGTGCGATATGTAGCCCATATTGAGCTAACAGCTTTACTAATTTTTTATAGGCCTCATTAACTGTCTGTTCTAACTTAGCGGCCAATAGCACATCATCCATATAATGAATGATCTTGATGGAGGAATACTTATGTCTGAGAGGTGCGAGTGCCTTCCCCACATACATCTGGCACATTGTGGGACTATTAGCCATTCCCTGCGGCAACACTACCCACTCAAACCTTTGATCTGGTTCCTCGTGGTTACACGAGAGAAGGGTGAAGGCAAAACGCTGTGAGTCTTTAGGATGCAAAGGAATAGAAAAGAAACAGTCTTTAATGTCAATAGCAATAATATGCCAGCCCTGAGGAACAGAGGAGAGCAGAGGCAGCCCTCTTTGAATGGGCCCCATAAGTTGCATTTGAGCATTAACTGCTCGTAGATCATGCAGTAGGCACCACTTTCCTGATTTTTTCTTAATAACAAATATGGGAGTATTCCATGGAGAAGTAGAAGGTTGGATGTGACCCAAGTCAAGTTGTTCTTTGACTAGATCATGGGCTGCTGCCAATTTAACCGAGGGAAGAGGCCACTGAGGCACCCAAACAGGCTCCTCGGTGAGCCATGTTATGGGTATTTGAGCCCCAGTGGCCCCTAGGAAAAACCCAGACCAAATCTGTTAAGCTTTTGATGACCTTGCACAGGATGCCTATGCCCCGTAGGTGTTTTCCTAGTCCTAGACCTGGCCTATACCCCATATTTTGTATAATTTGTTGAGACACTGGGGAATAGTCATTACTAAGAGTGAACCCCATGTCTTTCATCAGATCACGGCCCCATAAAGAGATAGGTAAATCAAGTACATAAGGCTGAAAGGTGCCATTGTGCCCTTCCGGGTCCTTCCAAGATAGATGTCTACAGCTGATTTGAGGGGCTTGGGCATATCCAAGTCCTCTCAGGGATTGATCAGAAGTCTGCACTGGCCATCCCTTAGACCAGTCCTTAAGGGCTATGATACTACGGTCTGTTCCTGTATCCAGCAATCCCACAATAGATTTACCTTTTATGCTTAATTTTAAAGTGGGGCGATTGCTCATATCTAGTGACAAATAGGCACAATTCCCTCCGGTGGTACCAATCTCACTTTCTGTCCGTGACCTTGAGTCAGCAGGGAAGTGATTATGTAAGCTAGGCAAAATTAGTAATTGAGCAATCCGATCCCCTGGGGAGATAGACACAATGCCCCTTGGAGCCTCCACCATAACCTTTACTGCCCCTACAGTATCAGGGCTAATGACTCCGGGAAAGACATGAAGACCTTGTAAGATAGAGGATGCACGTCCAATTAGCAAACCTACAGTGCCAGGTGGTAAAGGCCCTTTGAACTCAGTTTTCACCAATTGGACTCCCATCTTAGGTGTTAATACGAGTCTGGAGGTGGAACAGAGGTCCAATCCCACGGCACCTGTAGTGGCTCTCCGCGTCTCATGGGATGGCGTAGAGATGGCCATGTCTCGGGTTCGGGTGTGACATTCTCCACTGCCCCATATATTTGTGGGCCCTGGGGTCGGGGGCCCTTTTGGCCGTTTTTTGGCCCAGCTGAAATAGGCTGTCCATGGATGTCCCTCACTGATCTACACTCTTTTGCCCAATGCTTCCCCTTTTTACATTTTGGACACAGCCCCGGTTGACGAAGGCCATTGGAAGGGCCACCGTGAGGAGGTCCAGTAAAATTGTCTTTTTTGGGACATTCACGTCTGAAATGACTGGGTTGACCACAATGGAAGCATGTTCCGGCACCAGGACTGCCCCCTTTTGTAATCCGAAGGACAGCAGCTGCAAGACCTGTGTTTGTTAAAGGTCCTCCAATCTCTCTACACACTTTCATCCATGCTTCTATGCCCTTATTTTTATAAGGAGTGATTGCCGCTTTACATTCCTTGGTGCATTGCTCAAAGACCAATTGCTTGATAAGGGGCATGGCTCTATCAGGATCCCCAAAAATTTTTCCAGCGGCATCCACCATCCTTGCTACAAAATCTGAAAAGGGTTCTGTAGCGCCTTGTAGAATCTTGGTCAAATTACCAGACACCTCTCCTCTATTTGGAAGCGACTTCCATGCCCGAATGCAAATGTTGTTAATTTGATCATATGCCTCAAGAGGAAATCCTGTCTGTTGATTTGCAAATCTACCCTGCCCCAAAAGCATATCCTTGTCCCAATGGGGGTGTCCCGCCGCATGGTTTTGGGTGGCCTGCTCTATTGCGCCCTCTAGCACAAATGCTCTCCAGTCCAAATATTTACCCCGGGGAAACACAAGCCCGAACAAGGCTAGCCCAATCAGAGGGAGTCATGCAGTATCTAGACAGACTCTCCACCTGAGTTAGTGTGAAGGCGGCATCCACCCCATAAGTGCGCACAGACTCCGCCAGGGTCTTCACTATTTTAAAATCTAAGGGTTCATGGAATCTTCCCCTATTGTCATCCTGAAAAACTGGATAAGCAAGACCCATCTCAGCGTTAACAGCCCTCCATGTTTGGGCATGGAAAGCTCTCCCCGAAACACCCCCACAATACAGCGGTGGATCCGGGGGATTGCTTTTCTTGAGCCCCTGTTTATTTCTGTTCCCTTCTCCTATAGCTAAACTCCCCAGCTGATGAGACAGCCTCCCGAGCTCTTCCTCCTCATCCTCCTCTTCCTCTGACCCACTTTCACATGGGGGTGTGCGCAGCTTATTGAGATCTGGATACAATCGTCTCCTCCCCTGTTTCATGCTCCGCACACTCCCATCCTCCTGAGGCACCTCACCTCCTGCCGTCTCCGATTTCTCCTCATGTAATTGCTCTGGAACTTCCTGTCCTTTAGTAAGTGCTTCCTGACATCTGCCATCTGTAAGGCAACTACGGACCATTTTCCAAAGGGGTATCACCCCACCCTCTAATATGCCCTGCTCAGAAGCAAAGTCAAGATCTTTGCCTAATTTATCCCAACTAGGTGCAGTAAGGCTGCCCGAAAATGCAAACCACGGTGCAGCGATATCTATCTTCTGTAAAAATCTCTGTAAAGTACTATGTTTCACTTCCAGGCCCTTGGAATGTAACAGGCCATCTAGGGCCAGGACAAGCGGACTTGAAGATGTGGCACCCATGACACAACAACAAAAGAAGCACAAAAAACAAAAGCGAAATGACACAACAAAAGAAACACAGAAAACAAAAGTGAAAGTAGAATAGAAAGTACACAGTGCAGCTGCAATAAAATGTAATGCTCTCTCTTTCTTTACAGAGGAGCTGCCCCGCTTTGGTCGCGGATACCACTTACCTGGGACTAACCCCGCTTTGATCGCGGATCCCACTTATTGGGACTAACCCCGCTTTGGTCGCGGATCCCACTTACCTGGGACTAACCGGTGCACCACCCCTGACTGCTGAAAGTTCTGGTTCCCGGGTTTCGGTACCACTTGTCGCGACCCCTTGCCCGCAAGGAAGACGCAACTCAGGGATCTTCTTTCAGCAGTTTATTCAGGCCCTTGATATTTCTTCTTCTTCCTCCTGGATGCCCCTCCCAGCCTTAATAAAGCATCTCAAGCCCCAATGCAAAGCTGCCACGTGGAGCTTTCTCATAGGGTGGTGAAAAAGCATGCGCCAACTCTCCCAAATAAGGAGTTGTTTGTCACAGACCACAGCGGAGCCAGCGCCATCTTGTAATGGCGACCATTGTCTGCAGAAACGGCAGAAGCGGCTCACCACAAAAGAATAACAAAATTAACAGAACTCAGAGTTATATTCTTACCAAGTTAAAACAATCATTCTAAATGAAGTGTGAATGCCAAATTACTAACATTAAGTAATTTAATGTAAATGTAGGGTATAAAAAAGTGGGGTTTTATTCATATAAAACCAACATTTAACACAACTCTGAAGGTTATTATGAAGATTATGAGACTAAATTATATGAAAAAGACTAGGTATCCTGCCTTGCACACAGTACTTACTCAAAAAGTGTCAGCTACTATTAGTAATACTGAAAAAGTAGAAACAAACAAAACATATAGTGGAAAGCCATATTTAAACCCAACAAACAATCAATATATTCTGTGGTGTTTTAAGACATCTGTGCAAAACATAAATTTATTATGTGAATATATGGTTTGCACATAAATATGCTAATCATTTGCAAGAATAAATGGCAACATGGTGATCCCTTGTAAGATGGAAGAGTGTGGCGGTGAAAGGGAACTTTAATCTGATTTGCAAAGCTTTTTTTTTTTTATTTTTCAACAAATAAAAAATACTCGTGTATTCCTTCATAAGTAATTTTAAAAACACGTGTATTACCTTAGAAACTTTAAATTCTATTGTTAATTTGGTATACATAAAACGATGCACCTCTATTTGTAGTTAATATATACACATTTCTAAAACTTCACTTTTTTATTAGTAATTTCATTCAAGCCTTAGGTTGATCATTGTTTTAATAATCTTCATAATTATATTCCTAATTACTATATTAAAATACCTGCTGTGACAAGAAGAACCCCTTCTTCACAATTTTATTAAGTTTTACAACCACTGACTCTACTTAATCAAAAGTGTTAGAATTACCCGATTCCAAGTAAAATTTCTCAGGTACCAAAGGTGACTTTGGAATATACTCTCAATATTTATTTCAAGAGAGAGTTGTCTTGAAGTATAGTTTCAAAAATCTTCTCCATTTTGTTTTCCTTCTTGGGGACTCTAAACACACGTGGGTTAGATCTTCTTGGCCTATTTGTTCTCTTGAATATTTTGTGAATTCTTTTTTCATTACTTTGCAGTTTTCACATCTTCTATTTATTTAAAGAGATTATCCATTATGTTTATGCATTCTTGCGTTCCTTCTAGTTGACTCTTTATTTCCAAGATGAATTTTTATTTCATTTCTCCTTTGTGGAAGTTTTGCTTCTCCTAAGTCACGTACTAATCACCTAATTTGTGGATTTTCATGATTCTAACTTGTTTTTTCATCCATTGCTATTATAGCCTTGTTTTAGTTCATTTAAAAATATTACTAGGTATAGTTCAGTGGTAGAGCACTTTTCTGGCATGAGCAAAGCTCTGGGTTCAATCCTCAGCACTTAAAAAATAAATAAATAAAATAAACACATTGCATTGCAATTTGTGTGTCTTCTTGATGTGTTTTCATTCTCTATAAGAATATTTTTCTATTCCTTATTCTCTCTTGTTTTAATTTCTTATTAAAACAGAAATTGACTGGCTTTTGTTGTTGTTGTTGTTGCCCATTATTAAGAGAAACAGGTTTTCCTGTTCCCCCCTCCCCCCAGGGGAAATCTGTGAGCCAGGACAGCATTACTAGTTGCACATTCTCAAGATCATTTTTCAGTTCACAGTGATGGAGAATATATCCTTGTTGCTCTGTCCCTTTCCTCTTTTTTAAAAAATCTGGACTTTCTTATTCTTTTATCCCAGTGTTTCTACTCTGCTCAATTTAGATGCAGTTGCCAGTCATTTCTCCCAAGTGCAGAGTGTTGTAGTTTTCAGTATTCATGAGACTTAGCTACTGCTATAGAGAGTGACAGCTGCACCTGCACCATCAAACCTTCTAGAGTTGTGGTCTTGTTCACTCCTCAGGGTCTGAAAGGCCCATTCTCATCTCTGCTGCTGTTCCTGAGCTCTACAGTGAGAACCGAATGGCTATTTGGGATCCTCTGCCTCTCAAGGCCTTTACAAATTGATGGGTTTGTCCTAGTCTGTTCATTTTGGAGTCAGTGTGGATATCTTGTCACCTCATATTACTGTATATATGTTTTTTTTAATTTTTAATACTCATTGCTTAGTTATTACAGTAAGCTTCAGAACTTTGCAATTATAATCTTTCCAGAATTTCTCTAGTTCTTGGAAAGAAAAAGATTCTTTAATTTTTTAATTGACTAAGGTATAAGATGGACACAGATGGTATCAGAGAAGTCAAGCTTTAAGACTATGTTTTTGAAGTTCCCTGAAATTTTGTGAGCAAGCCAATTGTTTTTTATCTGGAACTTAACATGCACACAACTTCTTTGAACCAAGTATATGGTTAGAGCTCAATGGTAATATGGTAGAGGGACTTTGCAATCAGACAGATCTGGATTCAAATCCCACTTCTGCCTCTTACTGCATATTAGTGAACTCCTCTAAGGTTTTCCTTATCTATTACATGGATATTAAGGATTACCCTTTCTGGGTAATTAGGATTAAATTGTGTTGGATATTTGGAGATTACTAAATTCATGTTTATAATTTATGATTTGATTACATCCTAATGCATAGAAACATGGTAAGTGCAGACTATGGTTGAAAATATAATTTCTTTGTGTTACATGAGAAGCTTTATTTGTAAAATTCTAAAAAAAAAGCAATTAAGTATTTTTCAAATAATTGTGTGAATACATCAGAACTTGAAAGTATTGTATTAGAAATTCTATTCAAATTTAGCATTGATCACTACAGCACCAGTATTGCTTATGTCTGTTCACACAGCAATCAGGAGAGGCAATATGTTTTAGGGAAGGTTGCTTTGCCCTAACATTTGCATATCACCCTATGTGGGTCCTATCTTCACTATTTACTAGCAGCTTAGTTTGGCTTGTTATGCCTGCAGTGAAAGCTTCCTGTTATAGTGGTGAGTTTCCAATCAAATTCAACAAATGTTAATTGAGCATGTAGTGATGACTAGAAGCTGGCATAGTCATTAGGCATACAATGATGGACAACACAAAGAGTCCCTGCCCTCCTAGAACTTATAGTTCAAGGTCAAAGGAAAATGATTAAGCCATGGCTACAAAGAGTGATCATTTCTATAAAACAGAAAAACCAGTATTATAAGAGGATCTGCTTGGCTCAGATTTGAAGTTTAGGAGAGAGTTCCAGGAAAAATAATTCCTCAGTTGATACCTGAAGGTGTGTAGTAATTCCCAAACCAAGAAGGGAGTCAAAACAACATGTGCAAAGGTGTGGAGACATGTGCAAGCAGCAGGTTTAAGGGCATGAAACCTGGAGGACTTAATGCATAAAGCAGTGTTCCCAACACTGGCTCAAGTTCAGAGTCACCCAGAGAGCTTTTACAAAAACTCATTTTTATAGGCCCCACCCAGACTTAATGAATTACATTCTCAGGGAATGAGTCCCAAGGCTGTGATTATAAGTCATGTGGGGACCCACTGGGTTAGGGCATGTGTGGCTATTAGAGGTCATCAAGGCAGGAAAGATGAAGCTGTAAAGCTAAGCTGGGGCACAGCATGAAGGGCATGTAAACTGTGTGTCAGGTTTGAATTTTGTCCTAAGTGCTGGGGAGACTGTGGGAGAATTTAGGGGCATGGGGATGATACAATCAATTATTGGTTCATAAAGATCTCTTAAGTTGAGTAAGACAAAGTTCCTGAAATCTAGTTTATAAAGTTCAACATCTAGGAAACCTCAATGAAAAAAAATCTAAAATGGAAATATTGATACCTACTTGTCAAAGTGATGGTGAGGCTTAACTGGGGTAATATTTGTGAAATACTTTCAAATGTCTTTATGCATGTATAACATACATTTGAGATTCAAAAGATGCTAATTTCTATTTAAGAAACTCATGGGACCAAATAATTGGTGGACATTAGAAACCCTCACTTATACAGTTTCTCAGTAGATGTGGGTATTTGTGTTCAAACATCTGTTTCCAAGGTCCTCTGATGTTCTTTTCCTTTGCCCATACCTGGGATACCAGAACAGAGCTCATTCTGATCACACTTCCTCATTCTTTTACAATCATTGTTTCAGACTTATAATTTTATGCCAGTGATTTCCAAATCCATATTTCCAGTCCACTTTTCTTTTCTGAGTTCCAAACCCATATTTTCCTTTAACTCCTGGGCATGTCCATTTAAATGTCTGTGGTCACTTTACTCAAATTAGGTCTTCTCTTCCCAAATTTCACCCTTCTGTACCCCCCAAAACAAAACAAAACTCGGTTTTTCCAGTATTGGAACCACTGGGTCAACCAAGAAACACGGGAATCATTAATCACTTTGATGTTCTCCAATGAGTCTTCCCTAATCCACACCTTTCTCTGCAGACTTTGATTATCCCCTTCTTCTACTCTATCTCCAACCTGTCATCTGGACTCATGACTTCCTAAAACCTCATTTTTTGTCCCAACCCCAACTCTGCATCCACATCCATAATCCTGAGAGATTTCCTAGAGTACAAGAGTAGTACCTCCCATACTTAAGCCTCTTCTGTGACTTTCAAATGCCTTTAAATGAACTCCAAACTCCACCAAGTCTTTATCAGCTCCTTCAAGATATCACCTCTTCAGTCTCATTTTCCCCCAAGCTCCTTTTCTTATTTTAGGCTGTAACCATTCTGAACTGGGGTGTGTGTGTGGGGGAACCACCTTCTCTCTCATGAACCTATGTCATATGAAGAGTCATCCATTCATAACCCCCTTCATATGGATAGTTTCCTGTGCCCCTTTGGCTTTAACTGACAGAGATCCTCTTGGAGAGGTAATCCTTGAATTTTTACAAAAGCTGAAATCCCCTTGTATGTATTCATAAACCTTTACCTGCTCCCCGCAAGTGCTAATCATTATATGTGTGATTTCTCAATATCAATCTTCCCCGCCCATTGTACCCAACAGGATGGCAGGGAAGAAATGTATGTGTATATGTGTGTGTGTGTGTGTGTGTGTGTGTGTGTGTGTATATATATATATATATATATATATATATATATATATATATAAATTTCCACATTACTGATGAATTCTTGCTAAAATTTATTTGTAACCCCCACCCCAATATTCAGGGAATTTCACAGTCATTCTCTGATCTGCGCAGAAAAAGTTGAAAAGTTGGTGTCATCTGATGTGCATGTTCTAGGCATGAATAAGATAATGTTTTGCCTTCCTGTTTCAGCCCTCATACTGTCAACAAGTATCCATTTCTGGGTTCTGAGCCCCATTTTTCATACTTTTGTACATTTTGTTAGTTATTTCCCTGCTTAAAAATGGTCTGGTACTGAAGTGCTGCCTAGGGTTCTTTGTTGTTGTTTTTAATCCTGGAGCATGAACCCAGGGTTTCCAACCTGCTGGGCAAGCACCTCACCACTGGACTCAATCCCTAGGGTCTTCCTAGGGGTTGTTTAAAAATTTTTTAGCTATATATTACTTTGGCATACTTACATGAAGTATAACTCATTCTAATTAGGATCCCATTTTGCAGTTTTACATTTTGTGAAGTTTCACTGGTTGTGATGTCTTTGATGTGCCTTACAGAGAAAATCTGTCTGTTGTATAAGCTTCCTAGCATGAGTTATAGCACTGTTGGACATTCGTTCAAGGCTCATGATTTAAGAATATATATGAAATGAGGTGTTTTCAAACAGGAACCATGCAAACAAGATTATATATTCACAAAATGATGAAATATTGTGTCCAGAGCCTTGAAAGAACCCATCCCTGTGTTACTCCTAACAGCAGTGTTTCACTGTTGGCTCATTCAGTGTTTGCAGTGGCTTTATAGAACAAAGCTACTGTATTTTTTAAAAAAATATTTTTTAGTTGTCAATGGACCCTTATTTTTTTATTTACTTATATGTGGTGCTGAGGATCGAACCCAGTGCTGCACACAATCCAGGCAAGTGCACTACCACTGAGCCATAGCCTCAGCCCCAAAACGTCTGTATTTTATTAACTCTCTGTCCGTAGTAGCTCACACAGTGACTCTCACAAAATGGATCTTCAAACAGAATTTTGTGTGTGTATGTTGTGTGTGTATGTTGTGTGTGTGTGTATGTGTGTGTGTGTATATATATATGGGTTAGGGTGTGTGTATATATATATATTCATATATGTATATTCATATTACATATATGCACATATACTTTACACAGACATACATAGAAATCATATATAATATAAAATTGATTAAATTGAATTTGTGTTTCATCCCAAAGATATACCTCACAGATTTTTTTTTTTAAATTTTTTACCTTTGGAAAAAGATCTTAAATATAGTTTTTGATACCACCTTTATTTTTATTTTTGTTTAGAATGCTGGGAAAATGGTTTGTTCCTTTGTTGGTGGTTTGGAACTTATTGTCAATTTACTGAAATCAGATAACAAAGAAGTTTTGGTGAGCATATGTGCTGCTATTACCAATATAGCAAAAGATCAAGAAAACTTAGCTGTTATTACAGATCATGGGGTTGTTCCTTTATTGTCCAAGCTGTCAAATAATGTAAGTAGAACATTTTTTTATTTTTAATATTTATTGTCAGATAGTGAGCTTAAAACCCAGAGGCCTGAATTCATTTAATATCCACCACATATGAAGTATGATATTTTCTTAACTCACTTAATTTTTCTGAAACCGAGATATGCAAAAGTATATTTTGAAATGATAAAATGTTAATATGCAAGCTCCTGTAGGATAGAGGCTTTTTTAAAAAACATTTTTTTAGTTGTTTGACTTTTAATTGATTAATTTACTTATATGTGGTGTTGAGAATCAAACCCAGTTCCTCACACAGGCCAGGTGCAAGCTCTACCACTAAGCCACAACTTCATCCTAAGAGGCTGTTTTTTATTTGTCACTGGCAAGTGAAGTGGTGGCAAATAGCAGTGCTACTATGTAAGTGTTACCTATTCACTTCCACTATCATCATTTTTATTGTTCATGCCTACAATAGAAGTTGAGTGGCATCTCCTCCACTTAACCAGCTGGATTGATAGCATTCTTAAGCTAGAAGGTGTTGGCAACCACTGTATTGTTTACCTAAAGCTGTACCAGATAGAATAGGCAGCCTTGAGGGACAATAACTTCACCTTAACCAGAGATATTCAAGCATAGTCTGGACTGCCACTTGGTAGACAAGTCATAGAGCAGAAATTCAAACACTGGAATAATACCTGGTATCAGATACTTTGAGTTACTAAGAGATTGTTGAGTTCACTAAGTTGTTGCCTGAGTCAGGAGAATAGTACAATTAAACAGAGACCATGTCCAATTCAGATATATTTTATCTGTACAAGGTAATTACATAGAAAAAGGATCTAATCTGCACAAGGTTTACAGAAAGAAAACTGGAGGACCCCATATATATTATTGTATTTGCTACACTGTCTTCATCCCCTTGGGGCCCAAGGTATGTTACCAAGATGCAGAAGTATTCCTGAGGTGAAGAAGAAGAATTAATCCATTTATCCCAGCTATGTGGGGTATTCCTTGAAGAATATCCAATTTTCTGTAAAATCCAGTTTATACAAAGAAAACTCAGAATTGAACCTTGGTCATTGGTGACCCACCACAATACTAGCTCCTTCAAAACACCACATAAGTAGCCAACTAACACATCCCTCTAAACTCATTTGCATCTTAGTGGCCATAAGCATAAAGGGCATACATGCAATCACACAGGGTGATTACAATGCACATTTCTTAAGTTGGTTTTCTATGTGCAGAATAATGATAAATTGAGGTGTCATCTGGCAGAGGCTGTATCACATTGCTGTTTGTGGGGCAGAAACAGAGTAGCCTTCGGTGAGCACAGAGAAGTGGCTCCTTTGGTGCGCTACCTGAAATCGAATGACACCAATGTGCACTGAGCAACAGCTCAGGCCTTGTATCAACTCTCAGAAGATGCAGATAACTACATCATCATGCATGAGAATGGCGCACTAAAGGTGCAGTTGAATGAATTCATGGTTTAGTCCAAGTGTGGTAAACGCGGGTTGGAAAGAATCTTAAGGGACATGAAGCTTTTACTAAAAGGAATGTTTGGATGCACAAAAGTGCTTCCTTTTTGGATCATAGCAATATTCAAGCCATGAGTTAACATGGTTTTATGCTGCAGAAAAGTTGTAGGAATACAGAATTTTCTAAATCAAAGCACATAAATATACTTCATAAAATAGTTAATCATTCTATAATTTGAATTAAGTTAATAAAATATATAGGACATGAACAATCATTAGTATTCATAATTCTATTTGATATATTGTTCATTTTTAGCAGGTACATAAAAAATAGGCAAATGCAGAGACATCAGCTAAACAGCAAAAGAAATGACTGAAACTGTTGTTAGTTTCGGTCATAACTTTACCATAACAACAAAGGATCAATTCAAAGATAGTGTTTTGTTTTAAATCTATGTGTCAGACATTTTTGTCTTTAACCAACATAGAGTTAGAAGAATTTCTGCATGTAGATGTTAATAAATCTTTACATTGGAAACTGTCTAGAATTTTTTGATGGCAATAAATACAAAAATACTTAGAGTACCTAAACAGCTTACATGCATCAGAAAAAAATGATTAAAATATTAAAATATCAATAGCTTGTTTCCTTATATGATATAGTTTTACTGTTTATTACCTTAATTTGGCACCAATGACAACCAGACGCATTTTTACTTTGAATTGTGTGCCCTGAGTTGATATTTTAGATAAGATTTTAAATTTCCAATTAATCATATTTAATCAAATCTAGATATGCTAAATATGAAACATCTAAGATGAATAATGCTCTTAAAATGCCAATTGGTAATTTTTTAGGCAATTATTTTAATTCATCCTTCAAACTTATATAGTTGAAAGATGTGATGTTAATTTTTCTGAAATGAAACCCAAATTACATTTAAATATATCATTCTTTCCATTATAAATCTGTTTCTATGACTTATAAGTTAGGCTTATGTACTTCGTCAATCAAAAATCTGGCATAAAAAGCACCTTTTAGACTAAGTAGCAATTTTAAAAAGTAAATTATAAAAAAAAGTTGGAATGTTAACTTCAAGTTACTAAAGAATAATGAAAACATTGTCACTTCTATATGACTATATTCATACTTCAAAAAGAAGTGATTTCTAATTTAAAATTATACATTCTATAATTGAACATGATTTGTACAGTCTAAGATGCAGTAAGCATACAGCCTTTACAAAAACAAAGCTGCAAAATTTAAGTACCCTGGTAAAGTGTCTGACACATAGCACATACTTAGAGAATTCCCAGTTAGTTTAAGAAGATCATTTCTAGATGTCTCAGAAAGTTTTCAGATTTCATAAGGTTTGCATGGTCATTAGGATAACCATTAGATGCCAGACATCTATGCCACTCTTAAGGAGTTCTTCTAATACAAATCAACAGATAATCTATAATCCCTTTTGTGTAAAGTGTTGTAATGTGTTCGCTCACCCATACAGCTTATTTTATGAGAAAATGAAAGAAATAACAATGATGGTGGTGTGTAGACATTAAAGAGACAGCAAAGAAGGTGCTTCTGCTGTGCAGAGAGCCTTTCCCAGGTCATCTTTGGTGATCAAGGGGTCTGTCTCATATATTTGCATTCCTAACTACTGTTGTATCTGTGGGAGGATAACTGTAAATAATAGGGGCTGGGGATGTGGCTCAAGCAGTAGCATGCTTGCCTGGCATGTGTGCAGCCCAGGTTCGATCCTCAGCCCCACGTACAAAGATGTTGTATCCAGCTAAAACTAAAAAATAAATATTAAAAAATTCTATCTCTCTCTCTCTTTAAAAAAATAATAACAATAGGACTTTTTTTGTCAAGTCCATCTGCAATAATACAGAGGCAGGCCTTGCTTTTGGGCACTGTCAGCACAAATGTATTTTGTGGAGGTGACTTGTCCCCTTTTTTCTCAACATGCTCCAAGCCCCAGACCTCACAGTGTTGTGTGGAAAGCCTATTGCTTCCCTTCTCTCGTTGTCATTAAGGAGGAAAAAAATGTGAATGTGGTGTACTGAGATTGGTAGAATAAACAGGATTTGTTAGTTGCTTGGATATGGGTAATAAAAGAATGAGTAGAGAACAAATGACTCCATACTTCAGGCTAAATGAAGAAGAATCCACTCTACACTAATGCAAGAAAAATGTTCTGCAAATTAGGGTGATTCACTTACCTACAGTGAATATGTCTCCAGTGTGCAATTATTTTTCTGACTTTGAATGCATAATTGTTCACTCTTGGCAGATTCCAGGCTGTTTTTGTTCCTAATTGCTAATGCCCATCTCTAGCCAAATGCTTTTTGTGCTAATTTCCATTCCTGCAGACTTTCCTGCTGCAACTGACATGACAAATGTTGACAGAATATTTTGCAGTTACCAGGCTCTGTCAGTTACCTGTCACCCTATTCATAAGTAATTCATTTTAGGGTTAGTGACTTTGTCCTACAGTTTCCTCAACAGTAACAGCTGATGTTATGCAATATATCTTTCATGACTACTGATATTTTTGTCGTAGTAATAGTGAAGGTGCAGGCTTGAGTATCTATAATACCATGAGTTCAGCTTCTCATATGTTCAATTTGAATGACCCATTTGAATTTTAGGTGTAGAACAGGGCTGTCAGGCAGAAATGCCCTGTGATCCATGTATATAATATTAAATTTTCTATTAGTCATAATTTAGCAAAACATAAAAAATAAATGGATAAAATTAGTAATATATTTTATTTAGCTCAATTTATCTAAAATATTATTATTTCAACATGTGATCAATATAAAATTACTAATTTTTTATACTTTTTTTGGTACTAAGCCTTCAAAATCCAATTTGTGTTTTATAGTACATCTATTTTAGACTAGCCATGTTTGAAAATAATTAACTAGTAGTTAGTGGTTTCCTTACCAGACAATGAGAATTTAGAGGCAAGGAGACAGGGGACATTTGGAAACTATCTGCCAAGAAGTACAAAACCATGCGAGAGGGTGGGTAAGATTTTTTTGGCAGAATCTAGAGAAGCCTGGGAAATGTCTACATTTTCACTTTGGGGGCACGTAAACTTGCAAGAAGAGCTGTCAAAGAAAACTTGAGAAGTTAATAGATTAAGCAGGAGTTCTATAAACCAAAGAAAGAGTGAGCTTCAAAGGTTGTGTTTATACATTTTAGAGGAGTCAATAAAGATTTCCTGATTCAATTATGTTGAAAAATAATCCTGTATCAGACCCTTCTGAGGAAGAATCTCTATTAAATGGACCAATAACTCCCCTGCTCTGCTCTGGTACATACAATATTATTGGAAAAAATCATTGTGTTTCATTTTTATTCAGTAAAAAATACTTTCTAATTTCCCTTCCATTTTTTGACTATTGTATTATTTAGAAGTTTATCATTCCAGTTATTTGGGTATTTTCTGGTGACTCTTCTGTTATTGATTTATAGTTTAATTCCATTATAGTCAGAGACATATATTACTTAAATATTTTAAAAACTTTTTTGAGATTGTTGTATGGCTCAGAATATGATTTACTTGTTAATATTCCATTAAAAGAATGAGTGTTCTCATTGAAAAGAATGAGATTCTTATATTGTTAGGCCAGATGTTCTATGAAGTTCAAGAACATCAAGTTAGTTAATAATATTGTTATGTTACTCTATATCTTTGATTTCCTAACTACATGTTCTGTTAGTTATTGTGGATTTTTAAATTTCTCCTTGCTATTCTTATCAGTCTTTTCCTTATATATTTTTAAGCTCTCTTACTAGGTGCATACATGTGTAGGAATATTATATTCTCTCAGTGACATCTTTATCAGTATGAAATAATCATATTTGTCTTTGTTTTGAAATCTTTTTCTGATACTAATATAAACATTCCTATTTTATTTGGGTTAGTATTGACATTGTGAATTATGTTGAACTTCTGTCATGACCCAATTTGTCTCTTTTTTAGTATAAATAAACTTCATTGAAGTCAGTGTCTCTGAACTGAGATAAAAGATTGTATTTACATGAACACAACTTATAACATTTCACAGCTTCTAAAAGGAATGTCAATAATTACAATGATCATGGTTGTAATTTATGTTGTTTTATTTAAAATGGTTATTTGTAGGTAGTATGAAATTAGGTCTTGCTTTTTAAATTTGAATACAATCTCTACCTTTATTAGGAGGGGAGTATTTACATTATTTATATGTAATGTGATGTTAAGAATGTTGGCTGTAAAAAATGTACCATCTTTTTTTTCTATTTTTCCCATCTGTTGTTTCTATTACTCCTTTTCTGTCTTTTCGTAGATTAACTGAACATTTATTTCCATTCTAACTTCTTAGTTGGATTCTTAGTTACAAGTCTTTCATGTAATTTTAGTGGTTGCTTTAGAGTTTATAGTATACATATTTAATTCAGGACAGTGAAACTTCAAGTTATTTTATGTATATAAACATATAGTTTAAGACATACAACAGTATGTTTCCCTTTCTATCTTCCTGTCTTTTTTGTTATCAGTGTCATACATTTGACTCATACAAATGTTATAAATGCTACAATACATTGTTCTTGTTTTAGGCTGTAAACAGATTTTTAATTTTTACAGAAATTTAAATAAGCAACAAAACGATATTACATATGTAGCTATTTCTAGTGCTATTTATTCCTTTGTATAAGTAAAGATTTTCATCTGATATTATATTCCTTCCACCTAAAGGACTTTTAACATTTCTTAGAGTGCAGTAGTGTTTTTGATGAACTCTTTCATGTCTAAAATTTATATGTCTTTAAAAAAGCTTTATTTTGTCTTTGTGAAAAATATTTTTGCGGGGTATAGAGTTTTATGTCAACTTTATTTTCCTTTTAGAACTTTAAATGTGGTGTTCCATTTGATTCTCACATTGTTTTCTAGAAGAAATCTCTTAATAATCCTTATGTCTATTCACCTGTATGTCATGTCTTTCTTTGACCGCTTTAAGATTTTATCATTTCTACTGGTTTTGAGCAATTTGATTGTGGTGGGTCTTCATTGCAGTTTCCTTCATGTTTCTTTAAAAAGACTTGGAGTTTGTTAAGATTTTAGATCTATAGGCTTACAGTTTTCTACCAAGTTTAGAAAAATTTCACTCATTTTTTCAAATACTATTCCTATTTCTCTCTCTCTTTCTACCATCTTTGATGACTCTATTATCACCTGTATTTGACTGCTTGAAGTTTTTCCACAGATCTCTGAGGCTCTGTACATTTGTTAGTCTTTTTTTCAATCTGTGTCTTAACTTAGGGTGTATCTATTTCTATATCAAGTTTACTTATCTTTACAATGCTTAGTTGACCTCATTTCCATCCAGTGTGTTTTACATCTACAATATTGTGGTTTTCATCTATTGTAGTTTGATTTGTATGTTCTGTGATGTCTTTCATGTCTCTGTTCAACAAGATGAGTCTTGTCTTTAGCTTCATACACTATGATTCACTTACAATCAAATTCTAATATTTTTGTGTTGCTTTCAGTTGCTTGATTTTTCTCATTATGAGTCATTGGATCCTAGACTTATTGAGTTCTCAAACACTGTGGAGTACTACATTTGGACTTTTTTTTTCAGTATATCTCTAAATATTCTTGACTTTTGCCTAGGATCTGGTATGCTACTTTGAAGCAATTTTATTCTTTCAGAAATTTATACTTTTATGCTTCTTTATCAGGACCAGCATAGGCCTAATTTTTTCTACTATTGAGCCACGACCCTTCTGGGTACTCTACCTATTACTACATTTATTTTGAAGTCTGCTCAGGTTAGTGGAATGAGGCACTATTCCTCATGTTGTATGAGTTTCAAAGATTATTTTGTCTAAATTTTTCAGATGATTCATTCCCTGCCCTCAAGTTGTTTACTCTCAGGTGCTGATCAGCCTGCATTGGAAGTTCAAGAGGCACCCTAAGTTCACTGCAGACCCTAGTGTTCTGTGTCCAGCAGTCTTCTCTGATCTACCTTGGAGACAGTTGTCCTTGTGGTTCTCTAGACTCCCAGCTCTGTCTCCTCAACTAATGAGGGTTGCCATGCTGCAGCCTGTCAACACTCTCCAGGTATCAACTAGGCTGGGAAGATCTGAGGATTCACCTTTTTTATTTTCCTTTCCCAGGAACCAGTGTTCTTAGTTATCTGATATCTAATATCTTGGAAATCATTGTTTTACATATTTTTTCCACTTTAAAACTATTTTAGACAGAAGGGTAAACCCAGTCCCTGTTATTCTATCTGGCCATCAATCAGAAGTCTTACTTTCTTTTTATGTTTTCTTTCATATAATAAATTAATGGAAAGTTGAAATGGGTCAAGGCAAATTTTCCATTTTAAACACACTATAGATGAGGAAACTAATGCCCAAATAAGTGAAATATCTAAACCCACACAATCAATACATGGCATTACATCATACATAATTGTGATGCTCAGTTTAGTGTTGCTTCCACTAGAATATTGGATTGCAAACTATGTCTCAAGGACTCATGGATTCCCCTGCCAGTTATTAGTGGCTACTCAGGGCAAGGGGAAGAGAATGATAGGGAGGGGCAATTATAGAAGCTCTTTTTTTCCATTTTGTATGTCAAAATTTGGCATGTGACTTTATTTCAAAGCAGTTTTTTTGCTACTTTAACACTTCAGTAAGCTCATGAAACTCTTTAGTAGTCATGTTTTCATATTTATTTAGCTCCTTGCTTCTCTATGATAGAAAGGTTTAAAAACTAAGAATATCTTCAGTAAGAATGAAAAATTATAATCTTAATTATTTGTTTCTTATAAGTTTAATGCATACAAATTCTGACACTCTGATACAGGAGAATGATTATTTAAAAGCTTCTTGCCCCCATAAATTTTCTTTGGAGAGTTCCAGGCATAAATGTCTTTGTTTTTGAGATGATTCAGTTGTCTTATAAAATATCCAGGGAGCACTTATGAAAAATTGTGCACCTAGGAGAGTCTTAGATAATGGAATACCTGCCTCCTTCATCCATTCCAGGAAGCTCTGCTCCATTTTAAGGAATCCACTTTGATTTGGCTAAGTCTAATCCAATGCCTTCACCACCACCTGACTCCCAACCAAGTTAAGTTCCCATCTCTTCTTGAGAGGTAGAGAGGAAAAAAGATGAAAAGAGAGCTCAGTAAGGTGTCATGAAAGTAACATTATTTATTCAGCTTCCTATGTGCCAGGCATTATGCTAAAAGCATATATATTATTTTAGTCAATGTTCTCCATAATCCAATGAACTTGGTAACTGTTATTATTTCAGCTTTACAGATAAAGAACTTGAGTTTCATAGAACTTAAGTAACTCGCTCTAAATAATGCAGGTCATGTGGAAAGAACTCAGGAAACCTGGTTCCAGAAACCACCATTGGAAGGTTGAGCTGAAAATCTCAGATGCATGTGTGTGACGGTGGGTGCCTGTGTTTAAGGTTGGTTCTGAAGGATAGAGCCTGGTTTAGAAACACTGCTTTATGAGGCAGAGCACAAAGGGAGAGGGCACATGTCAGGGAGGGCCCTTGTTTTATGGTGGAATGGTGTCTGCTCTTCCTGTTATAACCCTCACATCCTCTCTTGGAAATCTGTCCCCAGGGCTCTATTTTCCTCCTTAGTTTTAATGATTTTCCAGCTTCTCTTGCTACCCTTGCCACTTTTGTGTACTCTAAATTTATGCCAATTACATATAATTACTAGTAAGACATAGTATATGATGTTCAAACCAGATGAGTCCATGATTTAAGAAAAATTACACTTGTGTCTATTTCGTCAACTTTAATAAGGGTAACTTTACTTTCCCAAGGTAATGATATATTAGTTAATTTAGTTAATATTAATGATATTTTAAGCTGTGCATGATTATGTATGAATATATACATACTTGACACTTTTACAATTAAAAAAGTTGAAACCAAAGAATTCAAAGGCTTATGCTAGGTTTAATTTATACCTTTTTCACCATCCTTTATGAAGTTTAGAAAAAACTACCACTTACATTATCTATTTCACAAAAGTCCATGATCCTCCTACTTCATTACTTTTTACATTTCTTTATGGTTTTTAACTTAAAAATAAAACTTGCCACCAGTGAACACACCTGTTGCTACTAAAAATAGCAACTAGTTATATGTTATGGAAAGGAAAATCCCTAAAGAAATTAAATTGAAAATCCAAATTCAAACTAGAAACCAGGGACAAAAACTTCTATCCCTCTATAATATAAGCAATAGCATCCATTCTTAAAGTCAGATAACTTCTTGTGAGTCAGAATGCTCATATCTACACACAGCACTCTGAGCATTATGGAACAATTCCAAGAGTTCCTCCTGGATTATACAAATGGACTGTGGCTCATCACGGCACTGCTTACAAAAGTGTAGTCTACAGTCTACCAATATAGAAGCTCTATGGGGTATGTTTAAAAATTTATATAGATTGCTGGGCCATACCCTAGATCTACTGGTACAATCTCTGTGAATAAGAGCAGGAATCTATATTTTAAGCAAGTTCCTAAGGTAACTGGGAAACATACCAAACCTTGAGAACCACTGACCCAGAGGAGTTTTAATGGCAAGGGAGCTGAACCATTAGCACCATTAGTCTACCCATGATGCTGACCATAGGGAAAAAAGGGGTTCTCTAACTTTTTTCAAAGGAAAAAAGTTAGAGAACCCCTGATGATGATTAACCTACTGAACAGAGAAAACTTACCTCACTGAATAAGTATTGACAGCACACTTAGAATGCTCCAGTGTTTGTTATCATGCTCACCAGGGTAAGTTCTGGCTATGACCCACATGAAATTAGGAAAGGCAGGTAGTTGGGGAACTTGGCTTTGCAATGTTCCTGTGTGTACAGAAGTCCATCTAGGACATTTGATTTGTTCCTCATCTTTAAACAAAAAATATAAGAAGGAGGGATTTCTGCAAATACTAGAAAAATGTAAGTTACTATTATTGAGAAAAGACTGAATTTGCTGCAGACTTAAAAATAGCAATGTAAGTCCTTAAACAGGGTGCCAGATCCCTGATCAATATAATACATGCTATTCTGCTATTCACTTTGAGAGGGTGTCAAAAGATATATATATATATATATATATATATATATATATATATACATATATATATATATATGAATGATTGTCTTCTAGAACATCAGCTTTTTTTTCCCATTTAGCAGAAAATATGCAATGTTTTACTGGAGTAAATTTACAAGACTGATTTGGACTTTCCTTGCATTAGATGTCTTCTAGCTGCCCTGAGAGCTAAGGACTTGCTATTAAAAAAGAGCAACAGCCTCACCTGGGTTAGAAATGCAGCATTTCAACACCACACCAGATCTTCTGAATGAGAACCTACATTTTAACAAGACCCCTATACCCTTCATATGCAGAGTAATGTTTGAGAAGTGCTGGACTCAGGAGTGCACTCTACTTTAACATAAATGTAGGAGAAGGAATCAATCTACACTGAAATGTGCCTTCTACAGTTGTCTTTATAGATATTCAAATTTTATATAATTCTACTTTTTTCTACAAAGTTGATTTAAACATACATTGAATGCAGAAATATAATTTAATTTCTATCCCTTACCAAAATTTTTATATAAATTGATATGAGTCCTGATTTTAGAAGAATATATGGTCATTATTATTTTTCTAAGCTTTTCTTAAATATTTCTTATTATCCCAAACCACCCTCTGGACAAGAAGACCCTTAAGTCTTGTTTTACAAAGCAACCTTTCATTTGTCCTTACATTAGTAACTTCCTGTTTCAAGTGGACACCATTTTGTTCCAGCATCCTAGAATGTAATGGCCTAATCCACATTTAGTCAATTAATATTCTTAATTAATTTATTAAATTTTCAGTGTCTAGGTCATGTTAGTCCTCATTTAAAAAAAGACAAGAGGAGGAATTTCTGCCAATAATAGAAAAAAGTATAAATTACCATAGCCAAGAGATGTCTGAATTTTGTAGTTATAATTTATAGTCACTCTTGATTAGCCAGATGCTTTTTCACTTAGTTTTGCTGGATGGCACACCACAGTATCCACTACAATTATATTCATAATTTGTGTATTTATTTATAATACTGGAATGGTTTGTACATTATTAGTGATTCAGCTTCTTACCCTCAGGAATTTATTTTCTTCCTTCCTTTCTCCTCTTTCTTTCTTTCTTTTTCCTCTTCTTTCTTTCTTTCCTTCTTTTTCTTTCTTTCTTTCTTTTTCTTTCTTTTTTTCTTTCTTTCTTTCTTTTTTCTTTCTTTCTAGTACTTTGTAGTTATGCATAGTCATTGAGTTCATCCTCATAAACTCATACATACAAGGAAATTGATTTCCATTTATGGTCCTCCCTTTTTCTTCCCCTTTTCCCTTCCATCCTACCTCCCCTATTCCATTATCTTTCTTCAACTCTACTTCCTTTTGATTGTCTATTAATTTATATTTGATTGGCTCTTTATATTATCATGTCCTTCCATCCCCTTTTCCTTTTTTTTACTCTAGTTTCCACATATGAGAGAAAACATTTGACCTTTGACTTTCTGAGTTTGGCTTATTTCACTTAACATGATATTCTTCATTTCCATCCATTTATGGCAAATGCCATAATTTCATTCTTTTTTTGTAATGGAGTAAAACCCCATTGTGTGTGTGCACATGCATGTGTATGTGTGTATATACACATACATATGTGTGCGTATGTATCACAATTTTTTTCTGTGTGTGTGGGGGGGCGGGTCCTGGGGAGTGAACCCTGAGCTATGTCCCCAGCCCTTTATATATACATATATTTTATTTAGAGACCGGGTCTCACTGAATTTCTTAGGGCCTCATTAAGTTGCTGAGGCTGGCTTTGAACTCACAGTCCTCTTGCCCCAGGCTTCCAGGCTGTGGGGATTTCAGGCATGTAACACTACACCACAATTTCTTAGTCCATTCATCTATTGTCAGGCATCTGGGTTGCTTCCATAATTTAGCTATTGTGAATTGTGCTGCTATCTGTAATATGCTTATTTTAGATATTTTGGGAAAATACCCAGAAATGTGATAGCCAGCTCAAATGGTGATTCCATCCCTCATTTTTTGAGGAATCTCCATACTACTTTCCAGAGCAGCATTACTAGTCTGCAGTTCCACCAACAATGTATGAGTGCTCTTCCCCCCACCAATCTCACCAGCATTTATTGTTCATATTTTTGATCATTGCCATTCTGACTAGATTTGCATTTCCCTCATTGCTAGATACGTTGAACATTTTTCATATATTTGTTGGACATTTGTGTTTCTTCTTTTGAGAAATTTCTCTTTCATTCTATTGCCCATTTATTGCTTGTACCCCTCAGGATTTTCATGTGTAGATTTATGTGAAGACAGGCTGTTTCTATTTTATTCTAAGACTTTGAACTTAATAATAATTAGCTTCAGTTTGCTTTTTAATTATGATACCAGTTTCTAATTTATTCTAGATATATTTTCCTAATTCATTATAGATACAAGTTTCTAGTTTATTCTAAAAATATAGAAAATATGTTGCTTTATATAAAACTACATATATTGCTTACAAATTTTACATCATTTGTCTAACATTCTAAGGAATTTATGAAAAGGTAACTTGAACATGAAACTTTTGTGTTAGACTCTGCTATTTACTAAAAGAATGGGAGTTTGTTAATAGAGCTGCTATGAATGTTGTTGACATTTTTTGGTGGATATAATTATGAATTGTTGGGTTATAGAGTTTAGGTATAATTAATTTTAGTAATTATTTTAAAATGATTGTTTTAACTATATGTTTTTAAATATAAATTGTTTTTAACAACTATATTTTGCTAAAATATATATAGTTTTAACTATATTTAATTTCATGCCAAGTGAATTTTCAAATATAAAACTTGGATGAATATTTTTGTTGAGAATTTTTGTCAATCAACAGACATGGCATGTCCTTTTAGACTAAATTTCATATATATTACTATTACTACAGGGATTTATTTTGTACCTACTTTAAGTTAATATACCTGGAAATGGTCTATAACTTTACAGAATCTTCCATGATTGTGGTTCAAAACTGGAGAAAGTAAGATGACTAGGTAATAAATTTATGTGGTTTTCTTTCACATTACATTAAAAAAATAAATATTAGTTGTCTTTAGGATTACATCAAATTGTGTCCCTGTCTTTTATGGATATATTTAAAAAAGAATCTAAGTTGTTCATGTTACTAATAGAAAAGTTTACTTTCAGAAAACAATTTCCCAATGGTTATATAGCAATGAACAAATCCATGAATTCCTGAATACTATTGCAAATTTATGACATCTGTACACGCATGCTTATCATAACTCCTTTTTGTAGGACTGCAGATTCCTTGGTCACACTGAACTTAATGTCATCCAAAGGGCTTGAGACATAGGTGGTTAAACTTGTCATTCTATGGGTTTTAGAATGTTTGTTTTTTGTAAGGCTTAGGTATTTAAAATGAATTAAAGTATATTCTGTATATTGCAGAAATGATGTGACATAATGAACATTTCTTTGTTTTTTAATATTATATATGAGTCAGGGTCTCTCTAAGTTTCTAAGGGCCTTCCTACATTACTGATATAGGCTTTGAACTTACAATTCTTTTGTCTCAGAATCCTCAAAAAGTGGAATTACAGACATGTGTCACAGTGCCTGGCCTAAGAAAATTTTCAAATATATTTATTACATATTGATATGGATTCATTTAAACTTACACTATAAAAAGCCCATATAATATTTGATTTATGTGAAAACAATTTTTAAAAATGGATATATGCCATTTATATTTATAAAATGTAAATAAATGAAAGAATTATATCATTATGATCAAATGTGACTCATAAAATCTTGGACACATATGGATATTTGATTTATTTCTTTCTATTCTTTTTTGTAGACCTGTCATGAGAGACAAGCCCCAAACAGTGAATGAGACAATAAAGAAAATTGTGTTACTTTATCTGATAATTACTTGAGGAAAAGATTGTTTTTCCTAGTGGTGGTAGAGTGTTTTTATTTTTTAAAAATACTGCATGTTCTCACTCATGCATGGAGGCTGAAAAAGTTGATCACATTGAAGTCAAAAAGAGAAACACTTTCTAGATCTATGATAAGAAAGAGAATGAGATAGACATTGACTAAGGAGTGCCCAAAAGAGTTAAGAGTGGAAAGTAACTCTTAGGTTTTATCACACAATAGGGTGATTATTGTCTATAATAATTACTTATACAATTCAAAATGACCAGAGAAGAGTTTGCAGGTTTCAAACATAGACATGATAATATTTAAGATGATGGAAATTATCCTGATTCGATTACTAAACAAAATTATACGTGTTGAAAATAATGCTGGATCCCATATCCAATTTTAAATAGTACATTCCCATTAAAATTTAAAATAAACAAATATCAACATGTCAATGCTTTTAAAAAGTAGCTACATCCCCTCAGATTTTTAAATGGTATTCCATTTCCATGAATACTTAACTTTTCTGCTTTCTCTTAGTATCTTGCCATATTGATTTACATGTTCTAAAGAGTCATGAAATGATTTAGCCTTATATGTATGATTTTCTGATAATTGTTATTTTTCAATATGTGGCTATCAATGGTTTGAAACACAGACCTAATAATTCAGTTCTTTTATTTCAGAATAAAAGAACAAACTTGCCTTGTATAAGAAATATTATATTGGTATATTGATCCAAATTTTCTCTATCAAGTTTATGCTTGGGCCTCTAAAATGGAAAACTGGTTACATCATGAAGATGAAACTTGGGACTGTTTGGATGTGAATCTTTCAGGCTTGGGTCAAATGCTTTTTCTTTAATCAAAACCTTGAAATGGAATGACTCTGAATTGATTTTAACCGTGACTTTAATTAACAACATAACTCCAGATCACTGAGTAGGAAACATTAGAATATGTTCTTACATTTTATAAATGCACTTGGATCATTTAGGACAGTTAAACTGGTGATGATAAAAAGAGACATAAAAATAAATAGTACGTAGATTTAAAGATAGTCCTAATTTAACACCAAAGATCATTCTACAAATATTGCTAAAATTTTGACACAACAAAATAGGTATTAAAAGAATTGAATAAAATCTCCCAAGGAATATATATGAGAAAGTGAAAATTAAACATAATGGCATGGGGTGTGAATATAGCTCATTTGGTAGTGTGCTTGATTTGCATGCACAAGGCCATGGTTTCAATCCCCAGCACCACAATTTTAAAAAAGCATATAATGGCCAATAATCAATAATTATAGACATTATTAAATGTCAGAAACACATACATATATTGAACTTCATCTTATTTTAAAAATAATAGCTCTAGAATATAAGTAATATGACTGCCCATATTTTATACATATAATAAGATTTTATAATAAGAGTTTAGCAAAATAGACTGCTCAAGGACACACTTGAACTCAATGGAAAATCACAGACGCAAATTCAAACAAGTGTCTTACAGAGTGTTTAATTCTCAGTGTTGGCTCAATTGATACACTGAAAATATTAGCTCTGGTATTAAGCCAGCATAAAAACAGCATTGAAATAATATATTCACATATTCACTGATGTTGTTTTCTTAATAGGGTTAGAATTCTCCACTTTTATGCAATCCTTCCAAATGAATTTTCCAAAAATTGTAGCCTTTAATGTGTTCCTGGGGCTTAATCAAAAAGAGAAAAATAAGGGCTGAAGTTGTAGCATGCTTGCCTTGCAAACATGGGGCTCTGGGTTCGATCCTCAGCACCACAAAAAAACATAAATAAAAATAAAGATATTATGTCCAACTAATAAAAGGAGAGAGAGAGTGAAAAGGAGAAAGATGAAAACTAAAGAACACACTACTCCAGAAAGCCTCAAGGTGAGATTATAATTAAGAAATATTTTCATAGTGATTCTGAATGGATAGAAAAGCTGATACACAGTGGAAGCGCAGCAATCATTGCATAATCCAAACATGACTTGGTAATAATGAGAAAATGGCACCTGGAGGGTTTCAAGTCCCACTTGAGACCTTAAGTAGGAAAAGAATGTATTGGGGTGAATCCACACATTTTCTAACAGTAATAATATAGGCTAAGATTCATGAAGCTGATAGTATTTGAAATAAAGACTTTTTCTTCAATTTCTCCTAAGATATATGCTATGTAATTACCTGCTCAAAAGTTGAAAAAAACAACAAACTGTATGATTTTAATGATATAAGAAATGCAATTTTCACTGAAGTTGGCCTTGGGATCTCTGCCAACACAATCCTTCTCTTCTACATCTCCTCCTTTCTTCAGCAGCACAGGCTCAAGACCCACTGACATGGTCATTGGTCTCTTGGCCCTAATTCACCTAGGGATGATAATAATTTTGGGTTAGATGGGTTCAAATGTTTTTGTGTCTCAGGATTTTGGGGATGACATCAAATGAAAATCAGTTATCTACTGGTACAGGGTTTTGAGGGGCTTCTCCAAGTGTGCCACCTGCTTGCTGAGTGTCTTCCAGGCCATCATCCTCAGCCCCAGAAACTCCTGCTTGGCAAGGTTCAAATGTAAATCCCCACATCAGATCCTGTGTTTCCTTGTTTTCCTGTTGGTTGTCTACATGTCCTTGAGCACTCCCTTCCCATTGTCTTCTATGGCCATCTTTAATTTAACCTCACATGGCCTTATATTTAATACTAAATCCTGCATGATTTTACCAGTTAGTTACTTTCTTAGGTATTTATTTTCTGTATTAGTTGTATCCAAGGTGTCTTTCTTATAGGGCTCATGGTGCTCTCAAGTGGGTATATTGTGGCTTTCTTGTGAAGGTATAAGTGACACTTCCATTACCTTCAAAGCACCAGCCTGTCCCCAAAAGCATCCTCTGTTCAGAGAGCCACATGGACCATCCTGTTTATGAGTATTTTATGCTCATGTACTGTTTGGACTGCTTATTTTCCTCTTCAAGAGCTATGTGGAACAATGACCCTATTTGTCATTATATTCAGATAATGGTAGCCAATGGCTGTGCCACAACCAGTCCTTTGCTGATAATCTGTACAGAGAAATGAATTATTAACTTCTTGAAATATGTCCAGAGAAGATAACAAATATTTAATTACTGATGATGGATAATTTCATCTAAAGTGTCAAGACACTGGCTTCTGAACAGTAAATCAAAGCAGAGGATACATATTCTTTGGATTAAGTGAAAACTGAGATATACAAGTTTTGTTAAATCTGAGTATTTTGAGGCATGTGAATAACACATCATACAAATGTCAATATTTTAACTTTTTGAGATAACACAAGGCACCACCATTTCCTCCTGATGTCAGCAAAGATTCTAATAATATGGGTGCCACATTTATAGCCTACATTAGACATTTATAAACATATTAAGAGTGTACATCACTTATATATAAGTGCTTTAATGAGCTGTATTTTGCCCAAAATATGTCAATATTGATTGCTGTGAATTACCCACTTTATCCATCAACTGAATATTTTTAATGATCTGCTACAAAGAAGTGAATGCAAGGCCCATTGGAGTGCAAAATTCAGGCTCTGTGCACAGTGGTCTCAGCTGTCAAAAAAAGTCACCATAAAAAACTGTGTTTAAGGCCAGGCACAGTGGAACACACCTCCAAACCCAGTGGCTCCAAAGATTTAGACAAGAGTATCACAAGCTTAAAGCCAGCCTCAACAACTTAGGGAGGTGCTAAAAACTCAGCAAGACCCTTTCTCTAAATAAAATTTTAAAAGGGCTGGGGATGTTGCTCAATTATCAAGCACCCCTGGGTTCAATCCCTGGTATCACAAAAAAAAAAAAAAAAAAAAAAAAAAAGTGATGTTGTATGTACACTTGCTATGGTGGTTAACGCCTCTAATCCCACTGACTCTGGAGATGAGTCAGAAGAAACATAAATTCAAGGCCAAGCTGGATAACTTAGCCAGATCCTGTCTCGAAATAAAATTAAAAAGGACTGGGGATGTGGCTCAGTTAAGTTCCTCTGGGTTCAATCCCCACTACCAAAAATTTAAAATAAGAAAAAGACAGTCATAGGCACACCTGGTCCAGATACTGACAAAGTAGGGATGAGTCAGATCATGTGTAACATGAATAGTGATTGACAAGGTGATGACCAGGTTACAGCTGGTATGAGAGACCTAGTATTACAGAGGCTGCATCCACAACTTTTGTGTCCCTTGTGGCCATCTTAGCTCCTTACTGGGTCACTGTATTAGTGAGATAACCACTATGAAATCCAGGCTTGGGGCAACAAGATAGATCCAAATGAAAGGGGGTTCAGGCCACCACTAAGGCCACTCCAGCAGGGTCTCCTCTGATGAGAAAGGGACCCATTAAGGTAAGAAGGACCCAAAGGTAAATATACCTTCTGGTAATGGGGAATCAACAAAATTAAAGTAGATGGCAAAACAACTGCTGATTGTCTGGAAACATGGAAAGAGTTCAACAGGGACCAACACTTTTGTCAAAAGCCAAAGGTGAATATTTAGAGAACAACAAGAGCCAGGAATGATAGCACATGGTTTTAATCCCAGAATCTTGGGAAGCTGGGACTGGAGGATCATGAGTTCAAATCCAGCCTCAGCAAAAGCAAGGCACTAAGCAACTCAGATCCTGTCTCTAAATAAAACTCAGAGAGCTGGGGATGTGGCTTAGTGGTCAAGTGCCTCTGAGTTCAATATTTGGTATTAAAAACAAAACAAAAACAGTTAAATGTTCCAACACTGGGAGTGATGTAATGGTGGCTATGCCTACCTTTTGCCTCTAGGATTTTTATGGGTATGTGAACAACAAGGGTGCTCATTTTACCTACCAGCTAGAATGTTCCTGGAAGAATACCATGCCTCCCAGCAAAGATTCCAAAGCTTTATCCAAGTGGCCATCTTCTTGGGACACTTTCAAGAAACAGTTTCAAGTGAAGCACACCCCACCCCCACACCCAACCACCCTCCTCACACACCAATTAAAATAGCATCTCAGTTAATATTCACTGTACACTAGATCTCAATATGATGCTCAGTGGACCATGGCCTGCCTCTCAATGAGTCCTGCTTAACTCCCACTTGCAGAGGAAGAAACAGGCCTCACAAGGACAAAGCCTGGCTAGAAGGCAACAGCATCAGACAGGAGACCAGGTCTGTCTGGTTTCAAAACCTGTGTACAGCATTCAGATTATTATTAGTAGTATTAGCCCTTAGCCTTGTTCTCTCCAGAAATGCCCAACATGGTTAATGAGATGGAGATCACAGCACTAGTACTGCACACAGCCAGACCCTTCTATGCCACTGTGAGTTTCTTGTCTTCTTAAATGAACAAGTGTTCAGAATGAGGAAAGAAGTTTTGAGAAATCTTATTGCCCTTGACACACCAACCACATCCCAAGGTGTAATGGGTACACTTGTAATCCCATCAGCTCAGGAGATTGAGTCAGGAGAATTACAAGTTGAAGGCAGCCTCAGGAACTTAGCAAGGCCCCATCTCAAAAAAAAAAAAAAAAAAAAAAAAAACCTAAAAATTTTGGGGGGATGTAATTCAGTGGTTAAGCACTCAGGAGTGTAATTTCTAGTACCATAAAGGGGGTGGGGGGGGGACATAGCATGAACATTCTTATAAAACCACATGATACTTTTGGCATATAGTTGGCTTTTTGTTACCCTGTATATAAAACTGCAAGACTCTTTGACCCATTCAATTGCCCACCACTGAATAAAGTCATGTCAGAGCTCCCTACAACCCCATGAATATCACTGGAGCTGCCTGGATAGCAAGTCAATTAGGCTGTGGTAGAGCCTATACTACAACCAGCACCCTCCGCCCTTGCTCTCTTTTGTGGAGGGAGTAATGGGGATTGAATTTAGGGTAACTAAAACTGAGCCACATCTCTAGATCTATTTTGAATTTTGCTGGGAGCCATTAACCAAGTAGGTATGACAATTTCCTTGCCAGCGTACCCCATGTTGCTTAGTGGAAGGACTCGTGGAAATAGGACATTTTGCAGTGACATTGCATGTAAGGTGACCTTGCTCAAGGACTAGGGCGGATCTGGGTTTAGGGTGTTCCCAGTTTAGGATAATCCGGGTTTAGGGCATTCCTGGTTTAGGACTATCCGGGTTTAGGGTGGTTCCAGGTTTAAGGTTATTCCTGCTGGGAATAGGGCGTATCCTGCTGCCTGAGTTCCCCTTGAGTTCTCACGGGATTCAGACAGTATTTTTTGAGAGACAGAAGCCGAGTGGGGGTGGATTTGGGCAGAGAACGTGGATTTCCCCAGAACGTGATTGTAGACAGCTGGTGTGAGTTCGGGAATAAAGAGTTGCTGTTTGAATCTACAAGCTGTGTGGTGGCTCGTGATTTTGTGCCCAGCCAGACTGCAGCAGAATTTTATTTAGAGACAGTCGTACTGAGTTGCTTAGGGCCTTGATAAGTTCCTGAATCTGGCTTCAACTTGTGATCCTGCTGCCTCAGCCTCCAAGCTGATTGGATGACAGGCATGCACCACTTCACCCGGGTTTCCTTTGCTATGTTGCAGCCACACATAATGACATACCCTGTCCCCATCCCCACTCTCCCTTCTCCTCCTGTAACCTCTATACTTCATGGCTTCCCCCACCTGGTCTCACTGTTAATCTGCATCTTTTCTCAATGGAGGCTGATCAAGTTCTTTTCTTAGAGAAAAATCAAACAAATAAAGAAAAAAGGAAACTAACTTTTTCTAAAATTGAGCCCCCAAACAAGTTCCCATGAGCAACATTTGAAGAAATTTGAGGTAATCAGTCCCTTAAGGATGAATTAAATTTTTAAAAATTTTCTGGGTTCCTGAGGCCTGACCCTTTCTCACTTGGATTCCCTGGATGGTAGAAGTCAGGGATGCTACTAAGGGGTTAACATTTGGGGTGTACCTGATCTCTGGAATGCCAGTGACCTCTGGAGACCAAGACAACTCAGTCCCAAGCAAGCACCTCAAAGGCCCTGAATGCTCTTCTCTCTGTGCTTGCTGGGATTTCTCTGGCCTCCAGTGTCTTTATTTGTTGTTCTGGATGTATCAATCCTTCTTATATCAGCATCTTCACTCTGGTGTGGCTTTTTGGCTCCTCTTTGCTTGTTCTGCACCCATTTATCTGCCTGTCATTTATCCATTCCTCAAATTTCCCTGCCATTCTCTCTCTCTCTCTCTCTCTCTCTCTCTCTCTCTCTCTCTCTCTCTCTCTCTCTCTCTCTCTCTCTCTCTCCCCTCTCTTTCTGTGCACCTATCTGACCTGGTTTGACTCTTTCCTTACTGGGAACTCTTCGTGTCTCTGTTGCTTGGGCTGGTTTACTTAATGACCTGCTCCTTTTGTCCACTTTACACAATGTTCTTCTCTGGAAGTTTTCTAGAAAGACAACTTGGACCCTGACTGATAAAGGATACTGTGTCAATTCCAGGTAAGATCCCTGCTGTTACCTAGGCAACATTCATGCCATTCTCCAGAAGCCTGGGGGCAGTGTAGGAGAGAAGCACTGAAGATGGGGGAGGAGCCAAGTTGGCAAGCTCTCTTTGAGCCATGTGTGGTGAGAATGAGGCCAGATGGAAAAAGGTAGGTGGAAAATTCTCTCCTGGAGATTTTGATAGGTTCCTCAAGTCTACTGTTCTGAGGAGGTGGGAGGCAGGCCTAAGGTCACACCCAAACCCTGGCTTTAGATTTGGAAGGTAAACCTTTAGCTGGACAAAACCCAGGCTGGAGTGAACTGTGCCATGTTGCCAAAAGCTTAGTCTTTATCCTCAAAGCCAATGCAATAACTAGGACATGGTTTTGAAAAAAATAAATAAAGTTTTCTTGCTTTTCTAGCAAAGGAGAAACACAGGGTATTTCCAGTTCCAGAAGCTGTGATTCTGCCTATCAGCAGGAATTGGGAACTTTTAAAGAGGTGACTCAAAAGTTAAATTGCCCCTGTTCTCTATTGGAGTTGACATTCACTGGTTAATTTAGGAGATAGTTATTTCTTAGATCTTCTGGTGCTGTCCTCAAAGTCTGGATGACTTGGTTCCTATGGTGGGTGTCTGCTCAGAGACAGATCAGTCTGCCTAGGATGGGAAAGAAAGTGATATTGTTTCCCTTGAGATTCGGGAGGGGGAGAGATTAGGGAGGTGTAGAAGAGGGAAAGAGAAAGAATCATGTCCATTTTAAAAATGAGTTGCAGTAGCAGAGCTGCATCAGTGTTTTCAAACCATGAAGTTGACCACTATTACACAGTGATGAAATGATTTCACCCCATAGTGTCTTGTGGGTTTTCCAGCATACTGATAAAAACACAAGACAGGTATTAGTCTTCTCTTCTGAGGCACACATGGGAAGAAACCTCTTCCCAGTCCTATATGTGATGCATGACCAAGCCAGGTTCAAATTCCAATCTGACAATTTTGGTGCAGGGGGTGAGACAGAAGGATTGCAAGTTGGAGGCTAGCCTCATCAACTTAGCGAAGCTCTAAGAAACTCAGCAAGACCCTTTCTCTAAATGAGGTATAAAAATGGTCTGGGGATGTGGCTCAATGGTTAAGCACCTCAAAGTTAAATCCCCAGTGCCAAAAATAAAAAAAAAAATCCAGACCTGTGTGGCCCATCATTTCTCAACAGAGGAGTATCCTTCCATGGATATGTTGTGCCAGACGCATCTTAGATTTTGCTTGTTTTATTGATGTAAATAATGAAGTCAATCCTATCAAGGATTCTGGAGAATTCAGGGTGTCTGAGCCTGGAAAATAGTTTTTGTATCATATTAAAGATGTGATACGAAACACAATAGATGGTAGTGAAAAATGAAGAAAATCAATGGAAGTTTTCAAAAAGCAATACAATTGGCAAATCACTTGACAAATTTAGCATAAGATAGAGGAGGAGCTGAGGTCATTGGCAGAGCACTTGCCTAACATGAGGATTCAATCCCCAGCAGCTGAGAGAGAGAGAGAGAGAGAGAGAGAGAGAGAGAGAGAGAGAGAGAAGACAAAAGGTAAAATTAACAGTACTGGGAAAAAAAGTAGGACATCATAGATCTCACAGGTAATAAAAGGATGATAAAAGAATGATATAAGAAACATGTCAAAAATTTTAAAAATTTAAATGAAGTAAAACTGCCAACAATATCCTCATGCACATAGATGTGAAAAATATTTTTAAAAATCAGTAAAACTGAACCAGCAATTTCTTGCAAAAAATGCAAGATCAATTTAAGAATTAAAAGTATCATTAATACTAAGTCAGCACAAACGATTATTTATATTTCTATACTATGAAAAAATAAAATTAAATCAATAGCATTTATGATAACATACAAAATTATAAATATTTATAAAAAAATAGCAAAGTTTTTATAAGACCTGTACCAAAAACTATGGAACACTGATAAGAAAATTTTAAGATGATCTAAATAAATGCTGATGAATCAAAATATTCAATACTTCTAAAATATTCTTTCAAAGTTATGGGGGATCTTGTGCCCCAGAATCTGGGTCATGTAGAGGTTTATATATTATCAACTTCAGCCTGTAAATACCACCCAGGAAATGGGTTCAGAGGCTGTTTAAATATGTTGACATATTTTCAATCATTCCTTCCCCATCTTTTGAAATAAACTTTGAAGCAGAAAGAATTGGAGACTGTCTAAATTATTTTGCTATTTTTAAAAACAATGAATTTCCTATAAAAAAATCAAATGTGAAAAGCCAGATATGGTGATACATGCTTATAATCCCAACTACTCCTGAGGATTACAAATTTGCCAGCCCAGACAACTTAACCAGACCTTGTCTAAAAATAAAACTAAAAGAACAGAGGATGTAGCTCTGTAGTAGAGCTATTTATTGCCTAGGGTGCATGGAACCCTGGGTTCAATCCACAGATTCAACAAACAAAATTCAAACATGTTTGAGTAACGTGAAACTTATAGTCCTATCTCCTCTAGATTTTGATTTGTTTAATTTCTATCAACTATTTTGATTTTCTAATAACTACAACATCCAAAATAATTTATTAAAAATATTTTATAGACATCTATCTTACCATTTTAACTGATATCACATTTAAAAGGCATTTTTCCCTTGCTTATCTTTTTTCTTTTTGTAAGTCAAAGTGCAGGGCTTCTTTCTACACGTGGTACATACAATATCTGTCAAAATGAAGTAGAAATGCTTTCAGAGATTCATAGAATTTTGGAAATGGAAATAAGCATATAATTCATGCAGTCCAACTTCCTCATTATCTGTATGCTGAAAAGAAAAAGTAGAAATCTGAAAACTCATCTATGAGAGGCTAAGTACATACATAATGCTTTATTTTTGCCATAAAAATCAACATATGGAAAAAATCAGAGCAAGAAAAAAATGTGTATGCATTTTGAGAGCTTCCCATGATATATTCATAAACAACAGTTGCAGTATAAAATAATACAAAACAATAAAAACAGAGTGCCGAAAACCATAGCATAATGTCATTACTGCAAAAACAATTATATTCATACTTAAAATGTATATAAGTATATACAACCAACCTATAACAACCTTTATTCCATGGAAGATGAGTGTAAGAGATGGGGTTATAATTATTACTCATTATTTTAAACATTTCTGTGTTTATTTTGCAGTGAAATTAATTCAAAGAACAAAAATTTAGGAAGCAGGAAAGGGAAGAGAAGGCAAATCAAGATTAGGGAACATTAATGTCCCTTTGGAATTAAAAGAGAAAGAAATGGGTATGTTGAGCTCCCAAATTAATGGTGGCTATATGGCAGGTCAGTACTGGTAAGGAGGTACCTATGAGAAGCTGTCAGATAAATTTAGCTTCAGCTAGTGTTAGCACCCTAGGAACTTCCCGTTTTGTTTCCCACAGAAAAAACAGTGAGGCTATCTAGAAGATGTGTACTTCTTTGCCCTTTTATGAAATAAGCAAAAAGGTAAATGTCACCAGTTTGCCTTTGCTTAATATTTTTCTGTGTAATTGGGTAGCCCTCATAGAGCTTCTAAGTCCCTCTCCCATGCCCCTAAATTAGATGAATCCTTAAAGTCCTACAACTGCATAGGCTTCTTCCCCTGACCTTTTCTGTTTTCCTTCTAAATCCATTAGCTTAAGATCTGTTCAGGTGTACAATGAAATGGTCGTTTGCCAAAAATCACAATGCATAACCAACCTCCTTTCCTTTTGTAGACTTTTAAAAAAATCTCATGGATATTAGTTTTTTTAAAAGAACTTAATTTTTAAGTAGTAAGGTAGAAAATTGAATTCTGTAATTAAGCTAAATAAGATTACAGACTACACAAATGCTAACTATTAGGACCTTTTCCTATGTTACATCAAGTTAGAGAACTGATAGAATTAAGTTAGAATATTAATACTTCATAGGTCTATTCAGGTGTCTGTATGATCTAGGGATTGAAAATTGTTGATAGAAATAAAAAAAAAATAGTGTTTTGTGATACATTACAATGTAATTTCAAATACCAGTGTCCATAAATAAAGCTTGTGGGCATACTCATATTCATTAATTTACATTTGTCTCTGACTGCTTTCAAACAGTAGAGTTTAAAAAGGGATTGTACAGAAACCATTGACCTATAAAGCCTGCAATATTTAGTGTCTGGCCCATTACAGAAAAATGTTGACCTCTGTTTTTTTATAACACACCATTTTGCCCCAAAAGAGGTTGAAGCATATTTAAAAGTTGCTTATTCTTCCTTTTTCCATGCTTAATTTCTTCTCTATAGAAATGGGTTGTATAAGAAGAACTTTACCAGGTTCAGAAGCTCTCTCAGATAAGCAATTTCTTTGGATTGTTTCACAAATTATCTGAATAATTACCATAACATCCCAAGGTGTCAAAACATTCAGGAACATGTTCCATTTTTTGGTAAGCTGTAAATTTTTGTTTTGCAATAGCCATGTCCATTTTGTTTTAGTCAGTTTTTCTGCTGCTGTGAATAAAGGATCTGACCAGAACAATTATAGAAGACAAGTTTATTTGAGGACTCATGGTTTCAGAGGTCTTAGTCTGTAGAAGGCCAGCTCCATTTCTCAGGGCTCAAGGTGAGGCTGAGTATCATGGCAGAAGAGGGTAGAAGAGGGAAGCAGCTCACAATATGGTAATCAGGAAGTGGTGGTGGTGGAGACTCCACTGACCAGATACAAACATATATCCCAAAGCCAGCCACACCCTGCCACTTCAATTACCACTCAGTTAATCCCTACCAGTGGATTAAGTCACTGATTGGGTTAAGACTCTCACAACTCAATCATTTCTCCTCTGAACCTTCTTGCATTGTCTCACACATGAGCTTTTGGGGGACACCTCACATCCAGACCATAGTAGAGTTATAGATAATGATCCTTTCCCAAATGTCTTTTGGTCCTTCCTCACTTTTGAAAATGTTTTCCACTTACCATAAATTATAGTTTTCTAAAAACAACTTCACTTTCAAATTATACTTAACCATTGATAACAAATATTACTACATATCATCATCAAAGGCAGTTGATAAAGATCAACATGTCAGGCAGGAATGCTAACTCTCCACTCATTGTATTCTATGACATTTTTCTCTACTTATTGGAAAAAAGTGTTTGGGACATGCATCTGTTTTCTCTCTGTAGCTTCATTCTTCCCTCCCCAACCTCTTTTCTGCACCTCACCAAAGAGAGCAACCACCTTTTTTTGACTTTGTTGGTGAGCTTAGAGTAGAACCTGAATATGGCAAACTCAGCCTATTAGACCAACTGTCCACAGAGGAGGCCCAGTCCTGTCTATTCTTCCATCATGAAATACACTTTGGTGGGATCATTTGTTCTTATCAAGAGTTAATAGAATTGACCAAGACTGAGGTCTCAAGGAACATGATTTGACCATAGTGTCTTAGCAATAAGATGTCTCTTTACATTATTTCCAGGAGGCTGCTTTCTTCTCACCAGTCAGACAATGTGGTCGGTACATAAAGCTCAGAAATATTTCCAGTATGAGGTTACCTGAGAAAAGAAGAGCCTCTCAATATCATGCCTGCTTGTCTGATGGATTTTAGGAGTAACTCCAGAGGATCTGAGTAAAAAGCGTTCTCCTATTTTTATCAGATAACTGTCTAGATACAATGCAAACCAAGAAGTCTACACAAGCGTCAGTGGAAAGAGTTGCAAAAAAACAGAGCTCTTGAAGACTCTGGTGCAGGGAAATTTCTGTCCCTGTATTTTAGGGATGAGTTTGATCCCCAGGGTATGGTGGTCAATGTTGGCAGACATTTGTGGTTGACTCAACTGTGGGAAGGTTTGCTATTGATCTCTTGTACATAATGGCCTGATGCTGCTACAATACCTCACCCCACCACCAACAAAGAATCACTTGTCACAATGTGGCAATTATAATGAAGTGGAGGAGCCCTGCTCTAGCCTGGGACCATACTAAGCCAGAGCTTTGCTTTTCTTAAGCATTCAATAAGTAATTAAAGAATAAATAAAATAAACATTTGAATTAATCATAGGTTCTAAACTAGAATCAGCGTTCTGTTTTGATCACTGACTTTCCCCCTTAATCTTTCTGACCCTGGATCTCCTGAGTCTGCTTAGACTGGTGCAATGATTGCTTCTTGACATCTCCAACTCCCTCTGCTTCAGTCTAAGTGTAGTAGAATCATCTCGTTCACAGCCCAGGCCTGCGTGGCCCTCCATCTCCGGCTTGACAGCCGAAGACGGCAGACACAGGATCCACAGAAGACCTGAACTCATGAGCGGGAGCAGTGGCTCCCACCTCCTCTAAACAGTAACATCACTGGATAGATTTCGGCAACCTTCCCATTTTGTGCCAAGCCCTGTTGATACAAGTGCTGTAGCGTAATGAGGTTAAACTCAATATATTTTTTCCTCCAGTTATAACTGGCAATAATTTTGCAAGTTCCCAGCTACCATGGAATCCATTTGGGGCAGGCAAAGAAAGCAAACAATCTCTGGTATGAAATGTAATTGTGGTTGCCTCATGTGAAACAGGTTAGCTACCAGCATTTCTTGTTAGCCTCCGCCTCGTGTAAAGACGTTCTCTTTTTGCTTAATCCAAGTATATTTGACTAATGGGAAGTGGAGACAATTATCTGGGTATTTTCTTTAAAGAAAATTTTCTTGGAAACATTCTAATTATGGAGACAGAGTGATACTTAAATATGTTGACAGTGAGTGCATCAACATTTTCTAGATTATTATCAAGAGAGATGAGTGTATATAATGATATCTTTAATTTTTATAGTGAAGGGTACCAAAGATCAGAGAGGTTAAGTTACTTCCAAGAACACAGAGCTAGCAAAGGAGGGTTAACCTGATATTAGAATGAACATAGGTATAGACCCTTAAGTCAATTAAGATTAAAGAAAAATCCTAATCGGTCAGTAAAAGGTTTGAACACATTCAACATTGTGAAATGTCCTTAAATCTTTGATGATTAATTTAGGATTTTATATTCTCATCAGTGTCTCATTTACATCACTTCCAAATTCTGCATCTAGGCTGAGGTGTAGCTCAGTGATAAAGTATATGCTTGGCTTGTACAAGGATCTGGGTTCAATCACCAATATGAAAATAAAAAAAAATTAGAACAGAAAAATGCAAAAATAAGAAATTCTGTATCAATTCCTCATGTTATTTATTAAGAAATTTCATAAACTTACAAGTTGTCTCTAAAACAAATATAGTTTTCTTTGATCTTAACAAAAGACAAACATCTACTATTGAGTGTTTTTTTGGTATAAAATATTTCCTCTCTAAAAGTAATGTGTCAGTAACTGAGCCATGTTCTAGCATCTCACTTAATTATATGCTTGTCAGTATAAATGCTTTATTGTATCATTAGGTAGGGGCCCTTGACCACGTTAAAACAAACATTTGAATGCAACTTCGTGCAAAGAATTAATGTCTCCATGGTGAGAGATGATAACGCTGGAGAAAAATAAAACTGGAGGTACTTACAAACTACTGCAAATTTCTTTTCTTCATCATACTTAATTCATCTTATAAGTAAACTATATTTGTACAAGTGAGAGCACACATTTTATTTAAGTAGACCAATTTGCAAGGAGCCCTGTACATACATCTATAGCCTACTATAAACACAAAATACAGAGTCCTTTTATACTTACTCTTTTTTATATATTTTTATTTCATATCAAGGATTTCTACTGACGTCAATGGAAGTCCCAAGACTGGAATGAGAAGTAAAGATTAAACAGGCAGTGGCTAAGAGGATTTTATCACATTTTCTGCGAAAAAAAAATCTTGCATAATTGATCTAACCATGCAATCGTAAGTGTAAAAATTAGTAGATTCTGGTTCAAAAATTTCACTCATTTCAATTATGATTGGGATAAGCAAAGACAAAAATAGGAGCAACCAAACAGACATATTGTTTGGACATTGGAATGTTTTCATTGGGTGGAAATTATAATTAATTACTATTTGAGCTGAGTACAACATTTCTTCAATTTCCAAATAGTTCTTACCAGAATTTCCACAAATATGTAGGGAAGCATTAGATGACAGTACACATACAATTCAGTCATCAATTCAGTTTTACTGACACTTAAAATTTTGCTTCCATTTCAATACCCTCCCAAACTGGCTTCTATCCCTGTCTTGTCTGCCTTAGAGTTTCTTTGATTTTTTGTTTTGCTTTGCTTTTTTTTTTCACCATTTCTCAGAAATTATCTGATGTGGAAAGTGTTCACAGGAGGCATTGCATTACAAAATTTCACACAATACATAGGATTTGTACTTTCATGATAATGAGAGGATAATGACCTGACTGTTGAGAATACTTTAGTCTTTACCTATTTTAGTCTTTTTTCACATAAATTACCTTCTAGCAGGGAGAAACTTAGATTTCAAGTTTCCTCTCCTACTCTCACTTCTTCAAAGTGTGGCTGGATGTATGGATTGGGGCAGGAGATCAATTCATTGACATGAGGGGACCTCAGTTAAGGCCATCCTCCCCAAGTACATTTGTATGATGTTGTTGAAGGGGAGAGGTGTAACTAATGGGATGGTCTACCTGATTGGAAAACTCTCTCCCCTTGTGATGTGAAGGACACTCAAAGTTTTTCATACCCTTGACAATAATGAAGGTCACTTCTCACCTTGCAATAGTGTATTTGTCTGAGTTAGAATCCAGAGCTCTGTGGTCATTCTGAACATCACAGAAGCCCTTGTGTGACTGTCGGGGAGTATAGGAAGACGCATCTTACATATCTGTGGTTTCCAACGTGCCCTTGTATCCTGCTGTTCCAGGAGTAGCTGTGAACTCATGTTTCTGGGAGCAGATACTGGTGATTCACAGCATCCTGGCTATCTGTTATTGTGGGAGGGGAAGAATAATATCTGGCTTTGAGACTGATACCGGTCTTGGGGTACCAGGGGTTGGTTGTCATTTGTGGAATCCCTAGTGCACCACATTGCTGAGGGGAAGCCTATATTTCTCTTTTTCACTTTGTATGAAAAATCAATATTTTCCCTGGAGCCCTGTGGTCAGATTGGAGCAGCAAATCTCAGGAGCCCAGATTCCCCAAACCACCCCCACTTCCCCCAGCACACGTCCTCTTCCGCCATCTGCTGTTTCACCAGCAGCCTATTTGATCCCTGTGCAAGATGAATGGGTTCAAGGAAGAAAATTAAACAATGGCAAAATGGAAGTGCAGTGGAGTGAGCCCTCCCTGGCTGCAGGATTTCCTTTCCTTTTCCCTTTTCTGAGCCTGAGTCTGCTTCTTTGCCATCTGCTCAGCTTGGCTGGGATTCTTTAGTTCCCTTTGGTTTATTTTCAGAAATTTGGAAATGACAGTCATTTTTCTTTTCTCGTTTTTGACTCTCTAGGGAGCAGCGCCCTGTGTACATGTCCCACTAAATACAGGGTTCAAGGACCTGGGATGTACCTCGCTTTTGTCCCTTTTAATGATTGAGTTCTGGCTCCCATGTCTGTCTTTTTAGGATATTAATTTTCTCACTTGTAAAGTGGGAACAACAATTCCCTGGCTTTGACTTTCAGGGAGGGTGGGAGAACACAAAAATGTTGTATATGTAGAAGTACTTTGGAAAGTATTTTTTTTGGGTGTGTGTGTGTGTGTGTGTTTTGGGTGCTCATGCATCTTAAGCATATGTTCTACCTCTGAGCGATATTCCCAGTACAACTTGTAAACTTTAAATGGATGGCACATGAAAAGAAAATTAAGGTGAAAATGAAACCATATAACAAATTTATTGCATGGAATATTTTAATACATATAAAACTTGTTGAAGATATAGATAGACAATGTGAGGAAATAACATCAGCCTTTGCCAGGAGACACACTTTGGGTTAAGACCACACCCTCATGTACAAAAATGGTTTGCCACCAGTTTGCATTATCCTGAAAATACAACCTTTGAAGAACTAAATTAACAACTAATAAATTTTCTGGAGAGCAAATGGGGGCTTCTTCACATGCTCAAAGAGCACAGAGATGAAATTATATTCAGTTTGGCTACCAGGATGGATAGTAGGTAACTCTTGCCAGGGATGATGTTTTGTGGGTCTTTTTGATGGTGGTAAGGCACCAACAGAGGCTAGAACGTCTTCTGTTGGACACCCTACGTTATTGTTGAGGAAAAAGAGCCTCAATGGTCTCTGCAGTGACCTGGATGACTTTCTGCCATGCAGCCCAGCAACCAAATGGCTTACCCGTAGGACTTTGAAGTTGCAGGGCAAATTGTCCAAATATTAGGTATTCACGAACATCATATTCCTCATGGTAGCACACCAGAAAACACAGACATGAAAGATGTATGTTCCTTCTATCTGAGATGACATGTGCAAGGAAGTAGAGATTACCTAACAGCAACTCATGGTGGGTGTCAATATCTAGCCAAAGCAAACTTCTAATTGAATGGTGAGAATCTAGAGGACATCATTCACTCATCTTGCCCTATACTAGTGAGTTTTTTCTTTGAGCTTCACCTTGAGAATAGCTATTCTTCCTTTAAGCACACAGACATCATTGATCCTGGGGCTACGGCTTTCAGGAAACATTGTGAAGGTTTGCCCTCCCCTGAGAGTGAGAGAACATCTTTGTGAGTGTGAATAATCCCATGGGAATTATTTATGCACAGGAGCCACTGAAACAGCTAAGATAACTGGTAAGGTGAGAGGTTCCCAGGGAAGTGTGTCAATGGGATATTAGGATGAGTGTTTACCAGGTGGTCGATATCACATTCATGTACATTATAGAGAAACGTGGCTATGAAGTTGCTGGGCACTTTGAAGCAGAATAGCTGATTATTCCCTGGACTAGCATGGGAATGGGCTAGTACTTGCCAACTTACATGCCCCATTGGGAAGGGAAGCACAGAGACAAAACACCTTGGGATGTAGTCCAAATCCCCATCTGAGGTATTAAGAGTGGGGGGAGCAAAAATGAAGATAACCAATAGACTCCTTTTTCAGTTCTTTAAAAAATTCCATGTATCTATGGTTCTTAACTGAAAAGGAGGAAGTTGAAGAGATTAAAAGGCAAACACAAAATAGTTTGGGCAAATGTGGATATCAATGGTTCTTACATATATTAGAGGGAAAAAACTAACAAATGGGTGGAGCATAGCTTAATCTGCATACTATCAGCTTTTAGGAGATTTGAATGAAGAGTCTCTTAAAGATTATTTCTGGGGGGAAAAAAGAATTCCTAGCTAGATTCTTGATAACTTGACCATTAATTAACTCTTCCTTGACACATTGACTGCAGTTTCCAAATAGGACTTGAATTACTATGTTGCAAACCAGTCTCTTCCCCTTAATTGTCAAGGTTTTTGAACAAAAAATGAGTAACCAATAAGGAGGAGATGCAGTTGCATTAGAAAACAGACAGGAGCTAGCTACCCTGAGTCTGAGGGAGGTGCACAACTTAAAAGCTATGAAATCAGTGGGACCTAAAGTCTATCTCTTCTTGGAACAATGGTGATCTGTGCCTCCCAAAAAAGTTTTGTCAATCATACGTCCTCAGTGCAAGATGACTGAGATGATGGAAACTGAATCTAGAAGGTGTACAACCAATATCTTGATTGGCATGCATACTTTATTATTGTTTGTGTTTATTCTTTCTTAAAACTAAGTAAACTTGGTACTGGGTAGAGACGGTGGTGTCCCATGAGCTTGATTACCAACTTAAATCAGCACTCCTGTTGCTCCATTCTGATGACTAAAGTTCTGTGGGCAGCCCTTTCTGCAGCCTTCTAGAATAGATCCAGGATTTATGGAAAAACAGAACAATAATGAAAGTGTTCTGGCAATACTGTCACATAATTAGAGTATTTTAGATGGCACATAGGTGGAAAGGCCAAAGAAAGATTAAAATTGTACTTAGCATGAATTAATGGCTCAAGGATTCTGAAATGAAGAACATTTTGCATATACATTCTCAGAAAAATATTTTTAAGTGATTTATGTCTGCATACCCTCCAGTGGAGAATGGAGGCGAGAAGAGCTGCCAACTCTAAAATGTTCCACCCTGATACTGGCGACATGGTATGTTTTGCCTAGTATTTTCCTAGAACCCCAAAGAATCTATTTGAATAGAAAAATAATAGAAGTTCATACTTACTTAAACACCTGTGGTTTGGTGGTTTGGGAGTTGTATAAAACATCACTTTCCATACAAGTCATTTATGTTAAAAGGTATTTAAAAAACTGAAAGCTACCCACTGGATTCTGCGGATTCTATTGCTTTGGGGTTTACTTGTTAATCGTTCATTTATAGCACATCTCCTATGAATAGTTTTTTGTAAGTCCCATTTTGAAAATATTCCATGCTAGAGCATATTTTTAAGAAAAATAAAAACACGGTTGTAATTCAGAAGACACTTAGATGAATGTTGTTAATAAGCTCACAAAGCCTGCAAACACAAGCAATAGAGGCAGAATCTCACTGAAGTGCATTTCAATATTGGCAAGAGCTGGGAACCAGATGCCAAGAAGACTATGAAAATTATTCAGATAGAATCAGGCTATAAATAGATTGGTAGAATTTAATAGAGAAATTAAATAACTTGAGCAGAGTCAAATTTAAAAAAAATGAAATGTAGTAAATTGTGCTTTAATTTTGATTCTGGGACTTTGTATTCCAAGATCAACCCATCTGGAGGACCGGCACTTGGAATCTGAAGCCCTATGATGACTGTTGTAGTGACCTCAGGTTTTCATGGAGTGCCAGGTGAATAATGACCTTGCAAGTCTGTATTCCAGTCAAAGATCTCCTGTCAGTTAAGATCTTCAGACTAGTGAGATGGCATCCAAACATTTCAGCAATTACATAATTATTTCTATAAATAATCACTCACTTTTAATTCTAACAATTTTGAAACATAGATGTGCAAATTAATTGTACCCAGTACTAACGTATTTTGTGGAATAACCTGTACTGGTTTTCCAGGTTTGAAATCTTTAAAAAGAAATGCTACTTTTTTTAGATAATTTAGTTAATTTGTCTTGATATTATAATTTAAAATAAATAATTGAGTAACTGACTTTAGGAAAAAAAAATTCACTCTGTTCTCCATTTCAAGATGGGGTTGGGGAAAAGGTCACAGTTGGTGAGACCGTGGGAATCTGATGTTTCCAGATGAGAAACTTACCCTAGAAAGCTTTAATGAAAGTTGGAGCCTTGGTATTTCTAAAAGAGTTGTGTTTTCTGACATCCTAACAAAATTAGGTTTAAAGCAATTGAGAAAAAAATCCTTGATACTTTAGAGTGTGCAAGTTACTTCTTCATTGAATTCAGTTGCTATATGTTTGTTAAAGCTTTCATTTTTAAGAAAAAAAAAATTTTTTGTTATATTCACATAATTTGAAATAGTTTTATTCTGAAATGGATGTTTCCTCTTAAGGTATAGTGATATATTTAAACCAGGTTAAGAAGTAAATCATTAGAATTTTTAACTCATTTGGTGAGGGGGATTTGTGAAGTTTAGAAAACTATATTTTTTAAACATGGTAGACAACAACTGGAAAACATGTATTATGTGCTGTAAATTCAAATGTCTGTTTTCCTATAAATAAAAGTAATATTTTCAATTAATAAATATTTTAACACTTGTTATTTGACTACCTGTGCAGATTGTTAAATTTAAAAAACATTAGACTCAGTAATTACTTTTCTCAAGGAATTTTTTATTAAGGATGTAATCACATTGCCACTTTAGGTTTCCATAAGAACAGGGTTTTAAGCTGAATATTTTAAGAGAACTTGGTTAAGGTTTTAATTGGTTTTGGAATGTTTAAGCCAACTTGGGTTTCACCATCTTCATACATTTAAATTCATTTAGTTGTTAAATATTTTGAAGAGTTTTGCTCTTGAATATGGTATATAAAAATGTGTTTGATAAGTTTAGGAGAAAGAAATTACTATACATGGCTTGATAATTTAAGGAAATTTGAAATTGTCAACTTGACTTGGCCATACAATGATCATAGATGCTTTCTACATTGAAAATACATATATTTTTAAAGTTTTATCCACATTGCAATGAGAAAAAGATGTTTGCAGGGTCAAATAGGTATTAATGGAAACCAAATTCTTGTCTGCTTTCATGCTATTTCTTCAGAAAATTTAATACCAACTTTAAAATGTAGGCCACCATAGTCAGTTTTCAGACAAAACTTCACTTAAGGACAACAACAACAAAAACCTTCTTTTGAGAAGATACTAAAAAACATCAGCTTCTTAGATACCCAAATCAGATGCTACTTATAATTCACAAAGGTGAATGATTGCTTGCCTTGATACTTCGAAGATGCAGGCCATAACAGTATACACCTGGAGGCCTTCTACAATCCCATGTAATGGGATCAAGGAAACAGGAGCCTCCATACATCCCAAACATGACCTTAGAACCACAGGTTCACATGATTTCATTTTTACTTAACTTTGGAAGCATCCTTCCAAAACGACTCTGCATCAGAACAGATTTTTACCTCTGTAATAACAGGGAAAAAAAATAGCAACTGCTCTGGAAGGGAAAAAAAAAATGTGCATGCACATCAGCAAGATCGAAGACACAGAGCTCTCTTTCCCTTTGTTCATTGATTAGGATGTTTGTCCTATGTCTCCCTGATTGGTCCCAATTTCGTGGTACTCTGTCCTTGGGCCATTGGGAGGCTGGAGAGGCTGTGAGGAGTGAGACCCAGCAAGCAAGGGTCTGTGGTGTTTCTGAAACCAGGAGCCCATCACTGCAATGGACATCCATTTTTTACAAATGGCAGATGCAATGAACTCATTAGGGAAGCATGGAAAAGCCAGAGCAGAGGAGCTTTCTCTCCTCGGTCTCTTCCCACCTACTTCTAGTTAGGTTTATTTTTATAAACACTTCCAGATCCTTGAGCAACATTCCACAATGTGGATCTCATCCATCCCTTCTGAATAATGGGTCTTTGTGGGAATACTCTCTTCCATGACTTGTGTCAGATGATGGGTGGACCCTTTTTCCCTAATTCCTATGTACTGAAAACCTCAATCTCCTGCCTTTGGTTCACTGTCCTCTATTTCTGAAGCTAAACAGTTGCCCACGTTTGCATTATTTCTTTATCAGTCTACTCAATAAAAGCTCATGCCAGGCACCTTCATTAGCATTTGCTCAGGGTACATCTTGGACAGGTCTGGCTCCAAAGACTGGGTTCTAAGGCCAATTTGCTTCACATGCTCCTGCAGCTCCTGGTCCATTCTGCAATTTTCCAACAGCAACATACCTGCCAAATAAGTGAGTGAGGCCAATAGAATATTTTCTACCTCCTTGTCATAAAATAAAACATGTTTGAGCAGGGTTGGGATCATCTGAATAATTGTCCAACAATAAATTGGTTAGTGCTAACATATACCTCTGATTGCAAAGAAAAAAGTGCTGGCTTTTAAAATTAAGGATATATTCCATATGATTTGCTTTATGTTTCATTCTTAACTTTAAGATTTATATTGGACATTGCAGTATTCAAACTCTCAGATAGTCACGAAACTTTCTGGCACATTCACTCAGGCCTACAAATACACTTGCAAGTGATTTGGAGAGTTTGCTGTATCTATCCAATGAGAGGCAGAGGATTTAAAAAAAAAATTGCCAACTCATGACAACAAAGTGGATGTATGTGAAATTTCTCCTCCCAGAACTAAATTTTAGGGAACAGTGGAGAATATGACAAAGAGATTTAATGAACAAAGAAAGAGGCCCGATAATTTCGTGTTCATTTATACTGTTGCTTTGAACTGGGTTCTTATATTACCAGCTATTTGAGAGTCTGAGGCAGGAAGATCACTGTAGCCTGGGAATCCAAGGCCAGCCTGGGGCACATAGGGAGACCTTGGACATAAATAAAGATACATACATAAGTAAAGAACAAAACAAAGAAACAAACCACATTGATTGTAAAGAAAACACTAAGAGATTTTTGAAATGCAAAGGCTAAGAATGTACCCCAAATGCTCTTCCTGAAGGAAGCCCTCTGGACAACTGAATAATAACCCCCAAAAATTAAATCATGAGAAAGACATGATAGAAGAAAAAATGTGGATGAACAATGAAGTCACCTAAATGTACAGTATTAAGTCATGCCCTTATGACACTTTAAGAAAGTGTACGTGTGATCATTTAAAGAGTGGGAGAAAAAAAGAAAACATATGCCTAAAATTTTGTAAGTATTTTTAAGATCTGAAACAATATAAACAGTTTTATCCTTAAGTACAAAAAAGATACATAAAAAAGATGCATTCATATTATATTGTGCTGATCTGAATACTTATATATATATAAAGAACAAAATCTAGGTCACATTAAATGAAGTGGATGAATAAATTGTTACAAAGATTTTAAGTTGCTTTCATCATTAAGAGAAAGATGGCAGAAAATGGTTCAGGTAGAGATAGAGACAGATAAATTAGAAGCTGTACTATGGCCTAGGAGGAGCTGATCTGCGTCCCTTCCCTGGACCATTTTCTTGGAACACTTCTTCCCAGCATGGTTGGCACCATTCCCCTGATACCATCACCAACTGGGGGTCGTGATTTAAGAAAATGACAAAATGTGCAAAGTCTTCAATAGGGGACATTGGACTGATGGGGCTAAGGACATCTACCCACCTTCTAAATGGCAAGAGGCTTCAGCCATCTTCCTCTGGACTATGATGCCCCCAAATTGAAGGTAAGAAAGAACATAAGTACGCCCCCAGGAAAACACAGGCCCACGGTGTATATATAACCTCCAGTCTTTCAGATAAAGTGCCCTGGAGTCCTTTGAGAGAACAACTAAGAAGCCCTGACCCACGTATGTATAGATGATGATATGATGATGATAGTGTGTATATATGCATATAGTTTTTACCTACTTTTTTCAAATTCATGAATGTAGAGGAACAAAAGGTGGTCATTCTTCTAGACATGATGGTAAAAGCAAGAATGAGCTCTCTCTTTCCCCCCAGCATTTCCTGCTTCTCTGACTCTAGGACCACAGTCACATCTACATTTGGCTTAAAGACCAAACGTGGGGGCTACAAAAATGAAGGCTTATGTCTCAAATATAATGAGCCTTCACATTCAGGGTAACCTAAAATGACTCTCTTCCCTGTGAATTTTACCTAAATGTCAAAAGTTGTGTGCCAGGACCAGCTCCAGATATTTTCATTGCCACCCTCATCTGGCCTAGAGACAAGAACATAACTTATAGAGGCCCCAGCTGCAGTGAATGTCGAGTGAATCACTTTTATTTTTATAGGAATTTCACTGCCAAGTTCTAAAACATGGAAACTTATATGAGCGTGCTTGGGCCGGCACACAGGGGGAGTGTTGGAGCTGAAGTCCTCCTTGTGCTTCTCCACACTTTTGAAAATTGAAAATGGTCATGACTTTCAACTTTTTGTTTTGTTTTGTTTTGTTTTTGCAGTGGTGGGGATGGAACCCAGGACCTATGCAAGCGCTCTACCGCTGAGCTTCATCCCTAGTCCTCGATTTTTAAAAAATGTTGTTTTAATCCCTTTGCTGCATCTTCAGACTGGAGGATGTCAAGTATTCCTGTGCTTATTTTTTTTTCTATTATTTCAATAATTTTGAATCATATTATATCTTTTTCCTGTGCATCCATTACCAATGTCAGAGAATCTCGTCTCAAGGATTTACTTATTCTTTTAAATGTAAATTTTAATCCAATATCAGATACCAAAAATTGTAAATAAAACCCATATTGAGGAGTTTCAGTACTCTTGACTTTTATTGTCAAAACTCATGAGAACTACTTCAGCTCAGAGCTGTGGTACTAAGCGAATGCATTCAAATATATGCTTCTGAGATGGGGTTGATGCTGGTATATTTATTACTCAATGGCTTATTGAATTACCACTGTGCCGGGCACACCTCTAGGCACTGAAACACATCATGGTACAATAAAGAAACTGTCTTTGCCCTGTGCAGCCATGATGAGACACTACAACATGATCATTGGTGTGGAAACGCACTCAGGGATGAGGGAAACAGGCATTAGGGGCAGGAGGTCCAGGATTTTACAGAGGGTGGTTTTGAAGGCCTTGTTTTGAAGGTGACTTTCACACATGGGCTTGCAGAAGGTGAGGGGTAAGGCCTGCATTGTCCGCAGAGAGGAGCTCTCTGGTCAGCAGAAGTGACCTATAGAAAGGACTAGAAAGAACAGCATGTGGAAAGAGAAATAGAGCAACCCTGCCAGGGACCACAGCAAACCTCTGTCAGCAGGGAGGCAGTAGCAGAGAGAGCAGAACAGCTGAGTGACATATTGACACCCACACGCCCCAGTCAGAAAGGGTCTTTCAAGGGCCAGAAATGTGACCCAGGTGCCTCTTGGGTTAAACTCAACAAGAGAAGGGACTTTATAGGAAAAAAGGAATCCTCGAGCTATTGCACCCATGTTGACAAAGGGTGCCTGTTAGAGTCTGTAAACAAGTCCTGATGGCGCCATGAAAATAGTGAACCTTAACAAATATGTATTGCATTAACTAAAACTAAAATGATTTAATTAAAATAAAGAGCATTATTATAATCTAAAATGTGTGCTGTTTTTTATGTGTATTATGTAGATGGAATACATTGTGTTTAGGTTATGATAAGAGCTTTGGCTAGTCCCATTCGGAGGCCTAAAATACAGTGCTGGTTTGCAATGCATGAGGAGGGGGAGAAAAACTGCATGTTGAAGGTGTGCAGCCTGATGGGGTCGGGGAGTAGTCTGAATTTATTTTATTTTTATTTTTCTCCATTTATTTTATGCCAAAAAGAAACCTGAGGCAAAGTATAGTTGAAGGCAAAAATAACTGAATTCCTCTCACTTGGAAGATGTTCTGCTATATAGCCTATCCTGTTACCTTGCCTTCACAAGTCCTTGATTTTGTTCAGTGTTACTCTCTTCCAGCCTAAATTCTCCCATTTTTATGAAGAATTTAGTATGTTCAATGCTCTAATTTGAGAAAAGAAAGCCCTCTAGCTATCAAAGCACACACTACTTAACTGTACCTGGAATAGAGGGACGGATGAGGGGCATTCTTAGGTGACTCTTGTGTGGTCACAGGGTGGTTGGGTCACCTGCTCAGTATGAGAGTCCTCATGAGTGTCCAGTGTAGAGGTGAGACTAGAAGACATAGGCATATTGACAGGCACATTTTATAGGGCAGACAGGCTTAGAGACACACATGAAGAAAGAAAAAATATAAATGTGACTTAGCTATTCAATGCCATTCTTAGACACACCATCCCTTGAGATTCTTGGACCTCAGGTTCTGGGGACATTGGAAGAGTCAATAATACAGACAGCATTTTGCTAATTGTTGCTAATTCATACTGGACAGAAGAGAATACAAACAAAAACTTACACAGAATTTATATTCACATATGAAATAGTATCTTAAATGTAAAATTTTCTGTTCAGAAATAAGCAGGAATATCTCTATAACACCATTAGTAAAAGGTATCATTTGAAAACAAAAGATTGTTTTACCCAATTATAAATCCTACATTTGTAAAATATAACAGAATAAAATACATGTCATCATAGTATCTTTCACGTTAGAACATACAGTGTGCTGCTTTCTAATTTGTCACAGATGGATCTAACTCATTCTTTTTAATAAAGAATTGCATTGTTTACTATTATGTGTTTATGAGAATTTTCAAGTTTTCTTTACATCTAAAAATACTTCTGTGCATGCATCTCTTTTTATTTTTATAGGCTGCTAGAATTAGAAATAATTGCTATGTAGACATATTATGTAATATTATAGATATAAGCTCATTGCTCAACACAAATTTTAAGACTTCCAACTTCACCAACAGTTTAAAGCAAATGATTGTTTTTTCTGTCTGAACTTGATATGATCACTGTGCTCTTTTAAATTGGATTAATAAAAAAAATGATCTTTCATTCTGACATTCCTGTGTATCCCTTATTAGTAACTTATCTTTTATAATTTTATTAGCAATGCATATTCCTTCTGTGAACTTCCTATTTATGTTTCAGTGTAATTTTATTATTAGAATGCTGATTGATGTCTACTGGACTTTCTGATAGTTTGTATACATTATAGGCATTAATACTTTACTACCACCTGTGTTGAAAATATTTTCCCTGTTTTTTTTTCCATAATCACTCTGCTATTTGGTCTTTATTTGCTTGTTTTTGTTAAACAGGATCTTTAGATTTTACTTTAGTTAGAATAATGAATTTAAACTTCTATTTCTGTTATTTAGTTTAATTACATTCTAAAAAAGAATTTTCCACTTAAAATTTATTTTAAAACATCATCTATATTTATCTTCATTCCATTAAAGGATTTATATTTACATTTAAACTACTTGGCATATGGTGTGAGCTAGGCCTCTGAATGTTTTAAAAAATGTATTTATTTACTTTGTAAATGATTATCTTTAAAATCTAATAGTTTATAATGGAGAAAGTGCTCTCCATCAAACTATATATTAGGTGAAAAACATCAAGAAGTCTTTTGATGAATACATATTTCAATTTAAAAAATACATCAATGCAAATGTACACATACACAGACAACTGTGTTTTAGTTCTGGTAGTCTGCATACATATATGTTTTATCTATCCACCAAATACATTAATTTACCTTATGCTAATAATTCTTTACCAAAATAAACATCTTAGAAAATGAAAAAAAAATTACACATAAAATAATACATTTATAATTTTGCATTTAATGTAGTGCAAATATGTGTTAGATATTCTATATTTAACCAATATTCAAAGTTTTTGCAAGTCTTATAAAGAGGTTGGTTTCATGGTCTATTTCAGGAACTGACTCAAACAAATAAAAAGATAAATGGACCTAATTACTTAAAATGATATATTTGGTCCTTTTTTAAAAAAAGAGTTGAGTATAGACTTTATCTCATCCCACTTAATAACATAAACAGGCATAACGGAGCACTTTAGTAAAATAACACCCTTTGCAATTCATTATCCAGAACGCAAGTTTAAATCATGTTTATTTTTCAGGTTCATATACAAATTGATTTCAAAAGGTGATTTTTCATTCTGAGAAATATCCTAATATATTTTTCTTTCACAAAACTGAGTATTCTTTAATATAAAAGCAGCAGTTATTCTCATCTCATGGGGAGGAAATTTCAGAAATTTACATAAGTAGCTCTCAACACAACTGAACTAAATTTATTGACTTTCAAGACCTAAATTAAAATCAGAATAATTTCTGACCTTCTGATTTTTTTTTCCCACTCAGTGGGCTTTCTGTCTGAGAATTGTAGTAAGACGTATAAAAAAAGGCAAATACCTGCTACATGATTAAGATTCCACTTACACTTCACCTAATGTATAGAAATTTACCGAGACTCTGTAAAAATCTAACATCCATGATGGGCTCTAAAAGTGAAATACAGCAAGGTTCCACTCCAGGAACTAAGTAAAAGATGAACCATAATTTCCACCCTGCTGTAAAAAAATAACCCTAATAAAATAGATTCCATAATTTGCTCTGCCCTCACAGTCAGATCTAAAGTTAAAAAAAAAATGAAAAAAGAGGTGAAAATATTTCTTTGTGAATACCAAAATCATTTCTGAGAAGGCGTAAATGTCACTCTCTATACAAAGAATTGGGTTATTTTACTGTGTCCTTACAGTTGGGAAGGAAAATAAACTCAGAAGACTACCTTGAACATCCTTGATTTTTTTTTCTTTCTGTCTCTTCTTTTCCTAGCCCTGTGTTTTAAATTAAGCAAAAGAAATAAAAAGAGGAACCAGAGAGAAAACGAGTGCATTTATGACAGGATGATTTTATTTTATGTATGAGTCTAAATGAGATTTTGGAAAATGGTCCGTGTTCCTTGAATGGGTCTGTGGTGGTCAGAAACCATTAGGCAACTGTGGAAGATTCCACAGGGACGCCTGGCGCTAGACGTTTGGGTCCCACTGGACCAAGTCCACTGTTTGTCTTTCTGCATGGAGAATTAATAAATGTATCAATCTTCTACCAACAGCCCTGAACTAGGGAGCAAAAAGGAAATAGAATAAGTGGGGAAAAAAAAAAAAAAACTGCATGTGTGCCTTTTCCTCCCCCTACCTCCCGGTCATCCCGTTTCTGTGTGCTGAACTTATTTTCCTTCAGATTTTTTTCCACTTTATTCTTTCTTCTTCCTTGTTATTAGTTATGTCTTTTAGCATTCCTGACTCCATTGCACTTTGTCTGCCTATAAATGATGTCTCCCAACCTGGACAGGGGCTGTAATTTAATGGAATTGGCCACCTTCGTATACCCTCTGCTCAGAAGATCAGTCGGTGGCCTTGAAGTGTCAGGTTTCATTAAATGATTTCAGTTTCAAGGGAAAAAATATTAAATGGAAAGTTACGGAAACCGGTCAGGAAACACGCGTGGTGCCAACAGCCCTAGAGCCGGGGACTCCAAGAGTCATTCGAACATTTCTGAACTGATAAGCTAATTAATTATTAAAACAGAAACACTCCTAGGATACCTATGACCAAGGTTAGAAATACACCCCTTTTCAATTCCTCTGTCTTTCCTTTCCCTTCCCTGCGAAGTGTTGCCTTTAAACTGCACCAAGGCGATTGTAGGAAGTCAATTAGACATGTTTCCATTCACAGCAAGGAATCAGCCAAGCTAGGAAGAAACATAACCTGCATTAGCAAAGAGGGGCTAGAGGGTTTTGAACATTCTCTATTTTACTTTGTATCAAAATGTAAAAAGCAAAAAAAACAAAAGTGCAGAAGTAAAACTTAGAAACTTTGTGGCTGGTATGGTGTATACTGTTTTTCTCATATGTCAACTGAAATTTTGTCCACAGCTCTACTTAAAACTACAGAAGTCGCTGGTCCACAGCTCCTTTAGGAAATGGTGGGAGGGTTAGAGAAATGATAGCGAACACATACACATCAAAGGAAATGAAACATTTCTGTGGATTGCCTGTTTACTGTGAAGTTTTTGTGGGTCTGTCATCTTAAAAGCTGGCACCTAAATTCCCCTTTAGGGATTCTGTTTTTCTTCAGTTACAAGCCACAGTTAGTCTAGGTGTGAAAATATAGGTGCCGGACAGGGACAAGGAGAAACAGCAGAACATCTCCAAGAGCTGAGTTGTGCTGCGTCAGAAAATAGTACTTCTGTGTTCTCCTGTCCTCAAGTAAGGAGAGGAAAAGCAAATCAGGGGTCATGGTCAGATCTGGGGACTCAAATTTACTGAAATGAATGAAGAACTGTTAAGCATACAGGTAAAACTCCTCTGTTTCATATTCTTGACATCTGAATGTTATAACACTTTGCACTTACCCAAATGTTTTAAAAACTAGCTACACATGATGTTTTCTTTTAAGTTTAGGTTTATGCTTTTTTAAAATTGTTGCAGAAGGGGAGGGAACATCTTTCTATTTTCATAAAAATTAGGGAAAAATGATGAGTGCTGTTCCATTTGACACAGAGGAAAGAGAATGCTGGTCATTATGCAGCCAGGAGCATTAGTTATTTTACTAGAGAGGATTTCCTATAAAGAATCAATGATACACATGTGGGAGGATCAAGGAGGAAAAGGGAATACACTGAGGTCACCTTGCAAGAGAATGTTATCAAAGTAAAATTGTACTGTACAGTTAGGAAAAGGGGCAAGGCAGGTTTTATTTGTTACAGCTAGAGGAGAGAGTTTAGTACAGGAGATAACTCACCAAGAGAAAGAGGAGGACTTTGTAAATGTCAGGATAAACCAGCAGAAATGCAATAGAGCAAGTTAGGGGAAAGTTGGTCTATTCATTAGGTCACCTGTGTTTGTTAATTATTGCTAATAATTAACAAAAAAAATGAAGACCAGTTAAAATTATCAAAGTTTAGTTGAGGAAGAAAAAGTTTCTAGGATCTGGCTACAATCCAGACCAAAAATGGTATAGATATAGATGCAGATACAGGTATAGATATAGATAATAGATATAGATAATTTATAGCCATAGAAAAGGAAGTGAGGTTCAGAAACTATCTGATTGGCTGCAGGGACATTTATCTTATGTAGTAAGGATTTTTCAGTTTTCAGATTGGATGGAGGTTCAGCAGAAGGGATTGTCTGAGACTCAATTGCTTAGTTACTAGGATATACTCTTGGTTTAGGTTATGATTTCTTTACACATCAAGCTAGGACATATAAGTCACTATATGCAGAGGCTGCTTTGAGCCAAACTTCACCATGCAAGTACAGAGACTGGTTTAGGGCAGATTTACTTCAGTTTAACCATCATTGCAAATCTTTCTGCAAAGAATAATGACACTACCTTCGTTGATGGTTATGTGTCAGAGGGTTGTTCTCTGTGTTCTTGTCAAAGACATTCTTGGATTGTAAAAGGGGCAGCAAAAGAGTTTTCGGTTGCTGATGTAGAAGTAAATGTCCTAATAAAAAAAGGAGGTTAGGGGCCTGTGGGCAAGATAGACCTAGTCTTTTTTATTTAGGGAAGATGTAGTGAAGGGAATATTATGGTCATCTTGGTCAATATGCAAGAACATAGGGAAGGAGTTGTCAGACATTTTCAAATACTGCTGGACCCCAAATCAAGGAGGAGAGGACACTGCTAGGCTGTGAGCTCTGGAATTCATAGGAGGGATCTGAAACTGGGAGCTGCACCGAGACTCATGAGAATCTTCCAGTCTCTCCTTAATGTCATCTATTGCTTGATCTCTAGCAGAGAGGCAGATGGCAAAGGGGAAAAGAAATGTGGTCCAAACAAAGTGTAGACTTGGAGATAATAGCTCAAAAGCTGGCCACCATCCACACACTGAACCACGACAACAGAACTTTAGGGATTGGGAGAACAATCCGCCCTAAATCCTGACATTTTTTATAGAGAATAGAAATGATGTTAGCAATACATTCTCAAAAAGAATAGAGTTCCACTCTGCTTCCTTTGAATCACAAAAGACAGGTGTATCCATATGGGTCCCATCAGGAGGCAACAATAAAGAAATGAAGCTAAACATTATTACTATAAGGGATTTTGTATGCAGTAGGCTTTCTTAAACATTTGAGTAAATAGATATTTTTCATTAATTCTTATTAATACATAAGTTTTATTGTATAAATTTATGGGGAAGAGTGTGAAATTTGATACATGTATACGGTATGTCATGCTCAACTCGGGTAGTAAAACACTGTTAATGGCAATGAGAAAAGTGGCCTTTGGAGTGTTTCCAAATGCATTTCTATATCCAAAACCTAAAATTGGCTCCTGGAAGCAAAATGTGAATATTATGGCTGATTATCATCTATAGTCTATTACATTTTGTTGCATAGAGGAGACTCACAGTGTGCTTGCTAACAAGGTTTTCTTTGTTAAGATACTTACTTGTGTTTTATTGTACTGTATATTTAAAAGCACTCATTTTTTAAAAAAATTGACAATTAAGCATTTCCTTTTCTCGTGTGTAGAGTTTTATGTATTTTTACATCTTATTTTCCATTAATTTTGAATACTTCTGTTAACAGAAGTGAATAAATAGTATTTGTAGTAGTTCATTTTCTCTGAGCATTACCATAAACCATATAATGTTCTACTCTTGCCTTTCATGAAATGACTCGTTTAATCTTTATAATGCCTAATTGTCTATGAAGTTTGTATATAACTCTAGTTTACAGATGAGGAAACAAGGTTAAACAACATTAGGTAGAAATTTGTCTAAGTACTCAAAATCAGTCTGAGTGTAGAAAGTGGGCATTTTTGACAGACTGTTGACACTAATTGTTAATACCTATCAACACATGTTCTTGCATCTGGCTCAGTACTAAGCTTTTATACATCATTGTATGTATTCCTCAAAGAATCCCTATGTATTAGAGACTGTTACCACCTTACTTGTGAACATTAGGAAACTGAGGTAAATACAAGTTACTTCATACAACTAGTAGGCAGAGAAGGAAAGAGTTGAACCTAGAAAAATTACACGCACATTCTTCCTGTTGCCTCTGTCGGCCACACGAGAATAAACAGAAGAAAATCTAATTGAATTTTTCACAAATATTATCCTAAATCAAGAAAAGAGAATAGACACTGCCACCATCAACATCACCATCGCCATCATCCTCCTGGTCATTATTTTTTTGCAGTTAGAAATGAAAATCTGATATTGAGAATGAATCACACACTTTTCCACAGAGAGGACACTTATATGATAGTAGACCAGAGTTGCTTCATTTAAGAAATCATCTCAAGGAAATTAGAGCCAAGGAGAAAACAGTAAGAGGGTACTATTATCTGCAGAACACACTGAGGTCTGCATTGTATTTGTTAACAAGCAAAGGAACCTCATGCCTATCAATTAGTGGCTCTTTTTTTCTTGTATTCAAAAACAAAATTTCAAGGTAGGGCTATCCAGTGCATTGAAGAAGTCACCAGACACCGTAGCTTCTGAGATACAGAGGTCTGATCTTTGCATGCCAGTTAAATAGACATCTAAGAGAAGACCAGAAGCTTCATGGGGAAAGCTAAAGACATAATCACAGAAGGATGATGAGAAGACTCTAGAAGCCTAATTCACAAGCCCCAAGAAGGGGCACAGAAATTGAAAGCAACGGCCCTGATTTCCAACATGTTCTCTTCCAGTTCTCCCTACAGCCGTCCTGTCTGCAGGCTTTTCCATACCCAAGGGCAGTCATATTTTCTTTCTCTTTTGGCATCCCGTAGATTTAATGTTCATCTGTTGAGGCACATTGAGGTTATTTGCCAAATAACTCCTTTTGGCAAAAAGAATGTGCTGGGTTATTATTCTTAGTCCAAATGAGCCAGACTGACTGTCTACACTGTGGGAATATGCCAGATAATTACTTTAACCATGTCTTTCCTTTTAGTTGTGTATACATGGTCCTCGAATTCTAGATAAACTTGGTTAAACCTCGTATTGAATAATTACTGGCAAGTAGCCATGCACTCAGGGTAATTTAATGTTCATCTTTGGTTTCTACAGGGTGCGAGTGACAAAAGCATGTTTTGTTTATACATATGTTCAGAGGATTTTCTTTTCATAATTCAAAAGAAAATCTCCAAAACATGTAGAAAACAAGCACTCAAAAAAAATAAGTTTTCGATTCCAAGTTTTACTCAAGAATCACAGATACAGCACTAAGAAAAAGCTGATTTGGTTTAGGTTTTAAAAACAGACAGATGCTATAAAAGGGTACCGCATGTTCTCTTTGCCTCGCAAGTCAAGCAATTGTTATTGTGTTTAAATCATGTCTGACATAATGTTGCTCTCCCTTTTGAAAGTAAAGACTAATGCTGCTGCATTTTATTACAGAAGGTAAACAATACGATTTCCCATAAATTGCTACATCTTACAGTCCTTTAGTATTAGAACAAGCCCTGGAGTCAGGAGACAGGAGGTAAAAAACCAAGTTCCAACTCTTGTTTATTAATGTTAGATAAGAAGCAAAAGATTCAACATCTCTCTTCTTTTCCTTATGAAAAGGAGAATAATACCATCCTAATATTACAAAGCAACTCCGAAAAGCATAAATCAGACAATACAGAAAATTACTTTATAAGCTACAGAACACCAAATGCTTTTCCCTAAACCACAGAAAAGATTTTATACTAGTTTAAAACTTGTATACTTTTCAAGAACAAAACCCAGAACATATGGTAGCAATGTAAGGATGGGTTAGCATGGCAAGGAAGTCTTGGAGATGAGATGGTCCAGGAAATAATTAAATCAGGAGGAAAACCATCTTCATGTCAAGTGATACTGTTTTCTCCTCAATTTCTATGAAGGAAACTCGGGAATTCCAGGGAGAAGAGGAAGAAATATGAGTAGGAAACAAATGTGCAACATGTAGTCCAAGCTTTGAAAGTGTTTCTGCTTTTAGATTCAGTATGTTCTTTTTAGGAGTTCTTGTGAAAATATCATGATGAATACTATCAGTTCAAATTCTTAAAAAAATATGAAAAAAGTCCTAACATTAGAAATAGGTTTAATAATTTATTATGCAATCATGTGACACTTATGATATAGCCAGAGGTTTAATATTTACATAATTATATCAATGGGATAGGAAATTGCCCTCATTTTAAACCAGAAATTAGGAGTCACAATTATGGTCAAGATACAAACATTAAATAAATTTTCATAAAAAAGTAAAACTCTAGAGCTACCTCTGAATGTTGTGATTATGGAGATATTTGTTAAGATTTATTTTTAAAGTATTTTAAATAATTTTCTACCATAAGTTTCAGGACACATCACAAGGAATTAAAATAAATAAATTAATAAATACATAACAAAATGATCATTTTTTCTGCGCAAATAGTGAACTTTGGTGGCAATGACCTCATGATGTTTTACAACATGTCAGTAGTGAATAATGCACATATTGATGACCATTTATTCCTTGGGCTTTCAAGTAGTTTCATATTTTATATTTTCATTATTGGGATGCAAGAGTTTTGATTCAAATGTGAGCAGAAACACAAGTTTCTACTACAACATTCTCAATGATTCTTTTGAAAATTCTGCTCTTATTCTAAATTTTGTTGTACAACAAAACATGCATAGGGCTAGATCATATACTGTTGGTATTACTTCATAGCAATTTAATTCATTGATAGGAACTATATAAGAATGGCATGATGTATAAAACTTACATGAAGAAGTGTATGTCTTCCTTGTGCAATCTTGTATGTCTTTCTTTCTGTAATCCTACTCAGGAGGCTTAGGCAGTCAAATTGCAGTTCAAAGACAGCCTTAGTAACTTAGCTAGGGGTGTGTGTGTGTGTGTGTGTGTGTGTGTGTGTATAAATTTTATGGAGAAAGGTAAATCTTATGATTGATAACACCATGTTTTGTTTTCAGTTATGCATTAAAATTATCTACTTCTATTACCTTAATTTACTGAACAAGTTGCATATTTTATTTTCATAGGGGTTCTTACTTAATGATATATTTTTGGATTTGCATTATTCTCTATAGACTCTCTAGGAAAAAATGATTATGGCCCAGGGTGTAGAAACACATGTTCATGTGAACCTATGGGGACTTGCTCACCAATATTATTTTTCTGTCAAAGTGAGTTGAAAATCAGTCCTGCCAACTTGAATGACTGGGTCTATGAATAGAAGTGGTCAAAGCAGGGGTCCCCTTCAGCAGTCTGAGGAGTCCCTGGACACAGCTGTTCATTCCACTGACTTGGAAAGGGTAGGGTAGATCATTCTTTTCTAAAGTGTATTTACCAATAAAGCCTTTGGAATTGGGGGGGGGGGAAGAAAATCAGCTCTGATACATTTGCTAGTTAAGGATGATGACAAAGTACCTTGTGTTCCAAACATTGTCTACTTTTCTCTGTCCTCTGGAAGATCACATGTCAACATCTCCTTCATCCTTGTTAGAACTTTATGATCAATTTATGAATGATGGACAAGACTGAGGGAGTCACATAGGTGAGATCTAAATATCACCTTGCATGATCTCCTAGTCTTGTCTTCCTCTTCCAGTGTTCATGAAAGTTGTGGTGCCCTTATAGCCCAGAAGCAGAATTATCTTCACAGAGAGCCACTAGGAAAGGAAAGCTTCCAGGCTGTCACTGAAAGATATTGTGACTACGCGGATCCACTGAGATTTTAGAGTACTTATTTTGTGATGTGGTCGAACTCTCTCATCCTGACAACTATAAGCCATTCATTTCACAAGTTGATATTAACTCAACTGTCCACTAATTCATTAGTCAATGTGTATGGTATGCCCTTATTTGGGAACATAGATTCCCCTCTGTCCATGTTCCATCCATAAAATATCTTCAAAATATATTTTTTCAAATGTCAACTAAAAAACATTCATAAAAAAATAATGACTCTAGGATAGTGGCTTATATCTGAGTGCTGGTCAGAGGTATTTCTTTCTAATTTTGTTCTTCAACAATCAGCACATTTTTTAGACTTATTTTTAAATCACGAACACTATCACTTTGCTTATCTCTTTGTTTTGACTTAGAGGGACTCTAAGACAAATTCAATTAATAATTAATTTGTGATCAACCAACCACAGTAGATGTTAAAGCTTATTTGAAATGACTCCTTGGAACTATTTCTTTGATTGTACTTTATTCTTCCATCTGCATTGCTCCATATCCATAATTGATACATATATGCCATTTCTTTTTGTTTGTTTGTTTGTTTATTTTTCATATGCCTCTCTCTAGGAAACCTAAGGATCATTTTACTTTGATGAGAGTGCTGGTTCTACTTTTATATCCTAGATAAGTGAAGAGGGAAAATGTCAGAGATGCAAAAGTTAGTCACAATATACAATGAATACACAGGCATCATATGAAATCAGGTTTACAAAACACAAGACAAGCTTAGTGGTACTTGGGATCATGGTAGTGGTCCTCCCCAAATTATTTAGTTATGTGTCTTTTTATGGATTTTATTTTTATAATAAAAATTTAAAAATTCATCAACAAACTCCTGAAAGAACTCAAAAAATGCATTTAACTCTTCATCCATTTGAAATAGACCATAAAATTAAGTTAATAATTGCATAGAATGTATCTGATATAAGAGAAATCATGCTGTTTAAAGGAAAAACATAGAATACTTTGCAATCCCTTAAGGCACAGAAGCAAAAATCACACTTTTGTGGATTTTAAAACAATACACTTCACAGTTGCCATTCACAGCATCAAAACACATATAGCTTTCGGTACATCATTGATAAAGCCTTAAAATAATGTCTGCCCCCCCCCCCCTTGGAGTGAAGAGTTCTCTGTTTCACAAATGCAAAATTACCCAAAATTAATTTTAAAAAATCAAAACAGGAATTCACTGTGTTAAATTTTGCTCCAAGAAGGCAAAAGAACTAAGATGAGACAATATTGTTACTGAAATTCAATTAATAATTAATTTTAAAACAATATGGAAAAGCATGGTAGTCAATAATTCCACAATACCAAATGTTATATTTTCATTCCTAGAGTGTCAACACTGCCCTCCCCACACGAGAGTAGTGAGGAAACTTCATCAAAACCAGCACCAAATGGAATGCCACCACCTGAGGACACTGTGACTTCTACAGTTTCTCTGTGTGGAATTCCATTATTTTCAAATATTTCCATCTTTTCTCACTGCAAACATTAAAGCCAAATCTTTAAATTAATAGTTTAAATTAGTAATGAAATAAGAACTATGATATTCAAGATTTTTTTCTACTGACTGTAGGATTTGGTTTATATCATTCTCTTTAATAAACATCTTTATAATTGAAGCCATTCCTCACTTTTTTAATTTAATTTTTATTTTTGGCAGGGAAGGGGAAGTGAGATAAATTTCCAAGACACCATTCCATCTAGTCTGGAATGTGTCAATGTTACTGCTACAAATAAATTCACTTAAAGGTAGGGCAATGACACCTTTGTATTAGTTCATCAAATATAAACGGAGATTGAAACTACTTTTTTAATCTATAAGTCAGCTATATCTATTATTGTTATATCTTAAATTAAATATGATGTGTCATCTTTTGATTTCTTGCAAAACATCTTTCTTTCTCTACTTTTTTTTTCTGCATTTGACTCTGCTACCCATAGGTGTTTGCTTGTTTGTTCATTTTGTTTGTTCTATTTGTATTTATTATGTTGGGGATTCCCTGAGATTCTTGAATCTGTTCTGATCTCAATCATCACACATGGAAAAAAAAATTAAAAACTGTTTCTTCAAATGCTTCTATCGTATCATCCCTTACTTTGGAGACACCAGTTACATGTGTTTTGCTAAATTATTATTTGTCATGGTCTAAAAATATTTTTGATGCTCTGTTCATAGAGTTTTTATTTTTTTTCTTTCCCTCGAGATTTTAATGTGAATAATGTATATCGATCTGCCTTCAAGTTCACTATTTAAAATCATCCAATAGATGCTAAAGTTCAGATACTGAGTTTCCTCTTCTAGAATTTCAATTTGTGAACATTTAACACTCTGAAAATTATTTTCATCTTCATTATTGAGCTTTTTTTTTCATTGTAAATTTAGAATGCTGTCTGTTGATTCCACCATCCACATCATCTTTTGTATTGGCCTCTTTGTGCTGTTTATTTCTTCTCGTTTCTCTTTTGGGCCATGTTCTTACAACTTTTTGCATTTCTCTTAATTTCTGTTGGTTCAAAAGACATTTTGAACAAAAGAGCACCGTCGACTAAAGTAGATAAGTCTGTTTGTCTTTTTTCTCCATTGGTTCCAGTTAGTAAATTGCAATTAAAGAGAGATTTTTTGCTCCTTGTGCCTGTCTATAGCCCCCTGAACTATAGCAAAATGGTGGGCCTTTTTATCTTCTCAGGATCTGAGCTGGCAGAAGGTTGATTTCCAGGTTTGGTTTTAGTTCACCTCTTTACTCAACTCCTAAGGTAAGGGGGCTCAAGCAAAATGTGAGATCCTATTTCCCTGTTTTCCTGCTCTTCCCCTTGATATCGACTCAGCAAAATCCTCAGGGGAGAGAGAGTTGTCAGGTGAGAGATTGATTTTTGCCTGTGGAACTCTTTTAGATTCCAATCCATCATGTCAGCCCACACAGTCCCTAAATTTCAGATGGTTCCTTGTCTCATCAAATATTTTCTGGTTATAGCAGATCTGCTTCCAAGCTGCTTCCCATGGTAAGACTAAAATATTGCTCCAAAATTCAAAAGCAGTCCCAACTCTTTGCTTATGGATGAGAGGCTCATCCTTCTCTGGAATTTAGTTCTTTCGGACATCTTTGCTTCAACCATTCTTGGATGCCTTGACAGAAAAATATGAATGTTGGTTAAACTGGTGTTATAATAGAATTGATAATCTCACAGATTTTTGCATCCTACTGTCATTAGAATCCCCCAAATAATTAAATATTTAGACTATTACTCTATTCTCTCAGTGTAGTGAGTTTCATCTTTTAACTGAGAATCACTGGACATGAAAGAACTGGACAGTGTGCTGGGTGTACTTGGGGCTTTTTCTGCAGGGCCTCAGCAAATATGGAGCATAAAGTTTAATACAATGACGCTCTTAAATTTGTACTTCAAATGTTAATAATTTTGAAAAAAAATACCTTCTCTAGGACATTCTCTTTTGTTTGGAATGACATTGTTTAGTTAGCAGGACATTCTTAACATTTAAAAATTGTGGAAGAATGCTAATGTAACTATGAATGAACCTAGGGGAGAATAGTATAAAAGGAAAGAGCAAAAATTTGTGAGATTATCAATTCTATCTTTCCCATCTTTCAAGATTGCTGATTTGGGATAGCCATGCTTGTAATTGTGGTGACTCAGGAGACTGAGGCAGGAGGATTGCAAGTTTGAGGTCAGCCTCAGCAATTTAGACCTTGTCTCAAAATAGAAACAAATGACTACATAAATGTAAAAACAAAAGGGTTGCAAGAGCAGCTCAATGGTAGAATGCCCCATACTATAAAATAAAAATAAAAATAAATGGAGATTTGGTTTATTTCATCAGACCTCATTGTAATTTCTCAAGGAGCATCTCAGATTTTGAATTTCATGGAAAATCCTCTTAGATCCTTGTAACGCTCTTCCTGTCAGTCTCAATTTTAAGTGACACACATTTTTATTTATATATTTATTTTTGTTGGTTTGCTGGGTTCCTTAAGCATTTGCAGGAAAATGAGAGTAGGCTCTACCCCATTCCCTGGAGCCAGGCTCCATTTCCACTAATGATTTCATTGCACCATTCCTAATATACTTTTGTTGTTGCAGATTGCTCCCTTTTATCTTTCCCTTGAATGTCAATCCAAGATCAGGAATATTTTACCAACATCTGTTTATTATTTCATTTAAACCCAAGGAAAAGAAGACTGAACATGCACAAAGTTTACAGGTTTACAGCCAACCCTCAGATGACTTTGTCACATTTATTCTTGATTGTTTGGCTCCAAACCCATCTTTTATACCATTATTTTTTTCTTTCTTATCTTCAAAGTCAAGCAAGTTTCTAAGTGGTACTGATAGGATGATCACAACGAATCTCAAAGGAGCCAATTCTTTGTGTTCCATGTTTGGAACCAACAAATACATCCTTGGCTTTACATCAAAGCCAAGAGGCTGGGAGCTAATTCATACCTACCCCTCATTCTGAAGTTATTTCAAGTGTGGAGAAGTGATAGGAAAAGTCTGGATGCTTTGGCCCTATCTAATTTGTTAAGAAATCAACAAACTGTGAAGTACCTTCTTGTTTTTAACTTTTAATTATCTCCACAAGAAGCATTTTGTGGGGATGGCAGATTAATTTATACTCTCAGTGCAACTGAAAGATATCTGGGATAAAGGTGGGGAGCTGTCTCTATTGTACTCTGAGATTGAGTTGTAAACAGGATTCAGTTTTCTGGTCTGTTCATTTCATTATGGGTGTTTCCCTCTGTCTTGTGATAGAGTCACTGACAGAGGTTGGATGTGGCATGTCCTTCAGAGGCTAATGTAATAAAGGCTTGGTCTCCAACTGGTATCACTAATGCAAGATGGTAGAAACTGTAAGAGGTGGGATCTATTTGGAGACAGAAGGTCACTGGGGTCATCCTCTTGAAGGATACACATCATTTTTAGCCTGTCTCTTTTCTTTCTTTGCTTTCTGATCACCAGAACAGATTTGCTGTACTTGGCCATGATGTTCTGCCTCACCATGTGGCATAGAAACAACAGAGCCATGTGATCATGGACCGAAACTTGTAAAAACACAAGCCAAAACCAATCTTTCCTCCTTTAAGTTGATTTTTTCAGGTATTTAGTCTTAACAATAGAAACCTAACATGTTTGTGCTAGGTCAAATGCAAATTCACAGGATAAACCATCAAATAGATGAGGTCCAGAGTTGTTACAGAAGGGGAAATTTCTTCTGAAATACTTGTGCCAAGTTACAAATATAGATTTCAAAATTATCTAGTAAGTTGGGATTCCAGATTCTAATTCAGTAGGCAATTCTGGTTGCAAAAACTTTTAAAAAATTATTTGAATAAGAAACCAGCACAAAACAATTAATGCAGCACATTGAATTATGAAAATATTTCCTTTGACAAAATCTTACTCTATATTGCAATAACACAAATGTTACTAAAAGGGGGGAGGGGCAAGGCAAAAATTAAAAATAAACCGTTTTATTGTATGTTTCTTATTATTTTTCTCTTTTGGGGGAAAATCCCATATTTTTTATCTTCAATAATTTTTTATGAATTAGAAAAATCATATTTAGATGTTTTAAAGATAAAGCTTTAGTTCCTAAACCATCAAATAGTTATTAAAGAAATTTAACGTACTTTTATGGTTCTGATTTTTGTGGCTTTTGAAAAATAAAGTCTCCCACTGACCGAAAATTTGCACAGCAAATATTTTTGTGAAATTAAGGACAGTCTTTTGGTTAGTTCTATGATCATTACTAAGTCTCTTTACCATATTTAGTTTGGATCTGAGGTGGTTGGTGTGTTTTTTTTTTGTTTTTTTACAAGTTTGTCTGGTTTTGTTTTTCTGTTATATTTTTCTCTTCATAAACTGAACTATTATCTTGACTGTTAAAATGTATATTTACTTATATACCAATACAATGTGATGGTTATCAGATGTAAATGTGTGTGAGGGCATGGGATAACAGTTCGGTTTTTATCTCACAGATGGTATGGCCGTGCTCACACTGGGAAGAGAAGGACAAGGGCAGACATGTTGCCTCCTAGTTAATAGCTCGCAGAAGTTACATTATCTAAAAGTGCCGTATTTTAAAAGGAACCAAGGGAAATGGGCAGCTTCATCCATATGCCTACCATCCCCATTCTTCCAGCTTAGTATTGTTGGAAATATAGTTGGGAGACCAGGGGTCTGAGAGCCAGGGAGAACTAACTTTAAACACCAGGTACTACTAGCTGTGTGACTGGGGGCTGCTATTTAGCTACATTGTATAGAAAGATAAAATTCTAAGACAATCAGTCTACTGTTACACAATTTTCTTGAGTTTGAGATAAAAAGTTTGATACCTGTTGCAAATTTTCACAGAAAATAAAGCCCAGTGACTACAGTTCTCATTCTTAAATGAGGGCTACTAACATATTTTTTACAGGATATTTGGCAATGTCTGGAGATAGCTTTGCTTATCAAAATAGGAAAATTGAAGAGTGAACAACTGACATCCTTGTTATACTCTAGGGTTTTTGTTAAATACCCTACAGTACACAAAACAGCCCCACAATAATGAATATTCTGGGTAAATATCTGCATAAGTAGAGAAATCCTGGAACTCTCCAAATTTCATTCACTTCTAATGTCCCAAATGCAAAAATAAATTTTCATTGTCCTTATGAAAAATTCAAGTAGAATTTCAGTTTGGATTTAATTGTATTCAATTTAACTTACCAAAAGTAAATTTTTGCTTTAGGAAAATTATTTCATGTACTGTGTTTAATTTTTATGTGTAAGAGGACCTTCATTATATAAAATTTTAATATATTACATATAGAAATTTAGGACAAAATAATGAATGCCATAATCCTAGAGGTGCTTTCACAAATTCATTTGTACAAGGTAAGACTATACCCAATTCTTATTGAACTTGTAGTTATTATAATATATATTCTATCAATCAGTCACTTATATCTTGAAGATCCCAAAGCAATAAATAAAAAAATACTAAAAAGTTAAATCTAGTATTGAAACTCTACAAATGCTAAATCTTCTAAATAGCAATCCTAGCTGAGGTATTTCACAATTAAATGTTTTTGCCAAACAATAAGCAAACTAATGATTGACAAAATATCAGTTGGATTATGGTTTTCATGTTTTTATCCTGCCCCTCACAAATTAATTTTTCCTGCTATATTGAGGCATATATGAAAAATAAAATTGAATAAACTTAAGGTTTACAACATGGTTATTTAATATACAAGTGTATTGTGAAATGATTAACTACTGAGAGACCATATAACTATTCTACCAAATTTACTTGGCTGGATTGCAAAGCGTCTCATGTTGTAGGGTGATTTCCTGACCAGGGCAAGGGTTGATTCAAAGAGACTGCACAGATGCTGGAAATTCTATTAAACAAGATACTTTTTAAAATAATTCTTTCTTTCTCTATTTTCATTTCATTTTTTTCTCTTCCTTATCACCCTAAGTTTCTCCTGAGTGTGGTGAAAGAGCAAGACCTCTGGACTTTCAGACTAAAGACTTTGGCTAATTGAAAATCTGCTGTGACTTTAATTGATTGTTGGACCTAGAATGCAATTTTTAAATGGGGATAATACCTACCATGCACAAAGTTTTTATAAGTTTATTTTTGATTAAACGAGACATGTTATCAAAGGAATAAGCAAAGCATGCAACTGTTTTAATTTTTAAGTGACTATTTTCCTATTTAAGGTCACTTGACTGGAAGTATTTTAATAAGAATCTGATTAAATCATCATCAAAGGAGAAAACGCAGGATAATGAGACATTTATCAATCTATAGAGAATATCCAAGGAATTGTATTTGCATTTTTTTTCCTGTGGCATATTTATATACCTATTCTCATATCCAGAAGGTATTTCCCGTGACATTACAATTTTTATTCCCAAAATGTTCCCTCCAAGATTTCTAGACAAACAGCCATGTTTAAAATAGCTCAATGCCACACTACAATCCTGTTTTAAAAGCTGGAGATGGGCAGCCACCAATTGTAATATAAAGTTGACAATCAAGGAATCTGAAATTTATTTTCAGGTATCATCTAATATGGGAAGACAAATTAATATATCTAAAGCACACTTAGTGGTTCTGTGTGCCAGGCATGTTTAAGAGCAGATCATCATCATCATCATCATCATCATCATCATCATCATCATCATGAATCTGAAAGAGAACACATGCAAGTAGAATTTACATGGCTCTTCTATCAGTTTGAATCCATCAAAAGTTGCTAAGCTAAAGTCCATGTTAACACATTTATTTATCATTGTATTTGTTTCATTTCATTTCATTAACTTGTTCATTTATCCATTTAACAAATACTTTTTGAGCACAGTGCTAGATACTAGAGATGTGAAAAGGAAGCCCACAGCAGATTCAATCTTTGTTCTTACAGAGCTTACAGTGACTTGGGGGAACCAGACCTTATTCAGATGATGAAATAAATCAAGCAAATGACTATAAACCAACTATTCTGGAAAGTGGGATGAAGTACAGTGACATGGCTGCAGGTGTAAAAGTGTGAGAGGGAGAGTTGTTTGGGCTGGATATCACAGGTGAAGTAAGGTTCAGAGGACCAGGGAAGCCTTCACAAGCTAGGAACAGCACACTTGTTCTCTGTGCCTAAGGTCACAGGCATGTATGAGAGGTAGTCAGAGGCTTCTGGGGCTAGCCCAAGGGTAGCTGAGGGTCATGATCACACTGCACACACATAGGCTCAACCATTTCAGATGCACTACTTCATCAGGTTGATGATTCTTTTTGCTTTAAATGCAATAAAGAATGTTTCCTTTTGAAAGAGAAGTTCACAAGATCTGATTTAGGTTAAAAACCAAAACAAAGCAAAAAAGTGATTCTGCCTGTGCTGTGAAATATGAATGGCTGAATTAATTGGGGCAAGAATGAGATTTTTTTCCCCAGGGGCTGGGGATGGAACTTGCATTTTAGGCAAGTGCTCCACCATTGAGCTGTACTCCCAACCCTTCCTGGATTTGTGTTGAGTTAAAAATTATTGATTATGTACAATGGTTCCACTTGGATATCCACTTTTTATTCATATTTGTATGACTAATTTGAAATTGCTTATGAATATACAGAGATATACAATGACAAAAATGGAGTTTTGTTATTTAAATGACCACTTGGAAAACAAGAAATAATTATTGCTTAGCTAACTGTAGAGCATAGATGTGGGGAGACAGAAGTTCAAACCTGGTAACACACTGAACTACACCTCTCTACTGAGAAAGATGGAAGCGAATTTCAATGCAGGCACCTGTCACCAGGTTAGTGCTGCACAAGGTAAAAGGTGCTCAAGATCTAACCATTCACTCAAAATAGACAAGAGCCATTTTACAAATACCTTCTGTATGTGCTACTAATATAATTCATGCTTTTTAAGTATTTTTTCGTCCTTCTTTCAGATGGCAGCTTTGGTCACATAGAACATTTTGAAATCCTCATACTCAGCACAGAATTAACTGAAGACTGACGATGTTTATGAAAAACAAAAGATTCCCACAAGGAGGCCAACTATCCTTAGCCCTGATTGTATGTATGTGTGCATGTGTGCACACACCCAATGATCTGTTTTAGTCTGTGGTCTGTCTGTAAGCATAACCAACAATGTTCGAACACTTCATCCTCAAGATACCTCAAAATCACTAAAAAAAAAAAATCTGTCTACCATGAATGATATTTCACCTAGTTGTTTTAAAAGTAAAACAAATCAGAGATCTTTGGACACGTGGACATTCTGCTCTTAGATGAAATGCCTAGAAAAACCATCTTTAGCATTTTTTTATACTCTTCTTGATCAGGAAACCTCTTAAAATTTACAAGATTTATTCCATGTATCTGAAACAAAATGCTGTTTGTTTCATCAGATGTTGTGAAGGACATTTGTTTTTAAGACATTTGTCACCGCTCATAAGTAAAATAACATACAGAGGATTTTCATAATGGACACGATTTGTTCTGTGGTCCCCAGTGCCCCATTCTGAATTAGACGATTCAGGCAGAATTGTTTCTTTCATATCTACCAAGCATTAACTCTGCTCAGGCCCCTTTAAGGACTACAGAGACTGGTTGCAAATTTCCTAGACTTACTGTGAATTTAGAATGCTGAGAATTTCTCTTCATTAAATAGAACAGCCCTAAGAGTTTATAATATTTCTTCGCAATACAAAAGGGAGAATATTAAAAAAAATCTTTTCCTATTATGAAAAGGTTTCAGATTCCAGAATCTGATATTTCTACTTTTATAAAATGTGATATTAATTAGCTAAGAACAGAATAATAAATAAATACCTCATTTTTCATCTGAGCCTTGCACATATTAGGGACATTTCATAACCTTAGATACATGACCTCGATACAGAACCTATTGCCACAACTAAAATAAATTAGAACTTATATGGTATTTTTAATGGGCCATAATTGTAAATCTGGACCCCTTTGGTAGGTTATTTGCAAAAGTGGCTGACTGAGTGTTCCTTCCTTTTCCTGCAAACTTAGCCTCATCCCTCCTGCTTTAACTTTGAATTTAGCCAATGAAATACAACAGATGTGATATAAACAGAGCCCTGAAAAGTGATTGTACCCTGGGGTCAGGAACCCTTGACTGCAGCCATGCCAATGAATCTTGGCCAATCTGGTAGAAGATGAGGAATAAGTGGCCATGTCACCTCTCCATTTCAGCAGACTGGTACTCAATCACCAGGTGCTCCGGAGACCTCCTGGACTATGCTGCCCCAGCTAACCCAGCCAAGAATTACTTGATTGCTGATTTAACAGTGCTTTTGAGGAGAACACATAACTGTGGGGAAGGAACCCATCAGAGACATTTTTTTCAATTGAATGTAACAAATAAGGAAGACATTAAAAAAAGACAATAATAATAGAAACAGAGAGGAAGGTAGGTTGAAAGATAAATTGACAGGTCTTGAAAACTGATTGGGTTTAAGGACCAAAGAAGAGCAAAGAGACAGAAATGGCTGTCCTGTTCCTCTCTTCTATTTTCTAGGAAAGCAAAAGAAACTCCCAACTTTCACTCACATATTTGTGAAAATTAATAAAGTCGGCTTCCAAGTGGCTAAGTTCTAGAGTGGCTTGCTACAGAGTAAATGAGAGGGCTAGAATGAACAGATGAGGTTCATGCTGCACCCTCCAATCCCTGATGGGTCGAGGAAATTTCAAAGCCAGGTATTTGAGGCATTCTGTCTTTAAGGATACGTGCAATATGACAGGCCACAAGGAAATAGAAATTGGTGTCCAAAAAATAAGAAAACCAAATATTTTAGTTAGTGCTTTTTTTTGGTCACTGTAACCAAAATACCCAAGAAGAATAACTCAGAGGAGGAAAAGTTCATGTGGGGCTCATGGTTTCAGAGGTCTCAGGCCATAGACTGTGGACTCCATTGCTCCAGGTCCATGGTGAAGCCAGGCAGGAAGAGGGAAGCGTTCAGAGGAAGAAAGCTACTCAGCTCACGATGGGATCAGGAAGTAGAGAGAGAAAAGGAGGAAGGGGACAAACAGAAGTCACAGCATTCCAGAGAACACCCCAGCAACCTACCTCCTCCAGGGACACCCCACCTGCCCCTGGCTATCACCCAGTCAGATCATGGAAACTAGGATGGGCTCATTAGGTCACAGCTCTCACAATCCAACTGGTTCCACCACTGAACATTCCTGCATTAACACAGGAGCTTTCAGAGGACTCCTCATACCAAACCACAGCATCAAAAGGCTACAGCATAACAAAGGCAGGGGAGGAAAAAAAAATGCTTCCAGGACAGAGGGCTTAACACAGGGACCTGTCCACATCTCGAGAGTGAAGCAACTGCTACATGACTTTCAGGTGTTGACCACACAGTGGCCCAGCTCAGCAGGCTCAGATGTCCCTACCATCTACTGAGATTGTTCATGAGACAAAGATGGCTGGAACCTGAAGTCATTTTCATGTGGTTTTCTCAAATTATTTTGAAGGAAGAAGAGGTTTAGAGTAGTAGGCTCCTGCATATTCAAATTACCTTGTCAATGGTACCCACATGTTGTCAGAGAAGCAGCTAGGGAGCAAGAACTAAGAAAAGTAATAAGTAGAAAAGTTTGTTGTTATACAGCAGAAATAAAAAATAATAATGATAATAATTCTGAGCATCTTTTGAAGTCTGTTTTTTTGTGGAAATTTTTAATCTTCTGTCAGTTCTTTAGATCAGTCAGGGCTCCAAAAAGAAAGATCAAGGACACACAATGGAGCTCCTAAGGGTAATTTTAGGAAGCGCTGTTTACAGAAGGTTGAGCAGGGATAGGGTGATGGGTGAGAGGGGCTCAGACTCCCTGGGACTAGGAGGACTTGGAGGTTTTACTCACTAGCTCAGGAGCTTGAGTGATCAGCAGGACTGGGAGAGGAAGGAGAAGAAGAGAGGCCCCCGAGAGGGCCTGGAAGTTAGGAAAAGGTTCTCACAGTCACAAGAGAAATACTGAAATAGAGCTGGGACAGAGAGGGGATGTTCAGGTTATTATCTCCTTATTCTTTTATTGGCCAAACAGAATCCAAAGACAGGTGGAAAGAAGTTTTGGTGAAGCGTTGGTTGGTAAGGCACAGGCAACCCAGACACCAGGACAGGACAGAGGAGAGAGGGTGCATCTTGAGGGGAAATGGAGAAAAGAACACAGTTCTCACACCTAAAGACCACATGCACTACAATTGTCCTCGCTTTCTCAGCACACAATAGCCAAGGATCAGCACAAAGCCAAAAGGCAGCTGCTCAAAGATGTTACAAACAGCAATGGTGGCTTCTATTATTTTATTCAAAAAGAGAAGAGAGATGATCTTGCATATAGGCTTGGAAGAAGATGGACCGTGTTTGGAATTCTGTTTCTATCCTTTCTCATAGTAGAACAGGTTTCATCCTCTGTAAAAATGCATCAGCCATACATTCTGAAAGAGTTTTATTAAGATGCTGGGTAGATCAAGCCTAGTTTCTTTCTCCCTAGGAATATCACTGTCACTCCTAAGTGCCCTTGAACAATGGTGCATTGCATTTTGAATATGAAAATATATGTGCATAGAAGAGAAAATCCTCACAGCTCCAAGCAGTAAATCACTCAAGTTCCCAAACTATCACTCCCAAGGACTTTCCTTTTTTTTCTTTTTCAATAGTTCAAATTTATAAATCAATCTAACTCTTACATTCTTTCGTGATGAACATGGTTTCAGAGACTGGTCCTCTTTTCTTCCTCAAGTTTGCACAGGCCACACACCAAGGTACTTCTTTCCTTGTGTACTTTAGGCATTCATTTCTTATCAAATGCAGTCAGCACCAAATTGCAATTTCCAGGCCAAATAAGATCAAGGACAGAACCTTTAAAATAAAATTAGCTGGATTATGTACTTACAGAAATGCCACCTTTCACTTCATTATTAATCAAATCCATTTGCATGCTGCTAATATTCTGTCGACTCTTATTATAACTGGTATTAATTCTGTCTTTCCGAGGTTGCAAATTCCATAGAATCCCTTTGCCCAAAAGTGCCTGCGAAGACTCTGAAAATGTGCTTGTGATGTGAAGAAACAATCTTACAGCCTTCAAATCCTTCAAGAAATTAAATATTATCTTAAGAAATCCTAATTCAATTAATCTTCATCTCCATCTTCACTTTCATTTCTGTGACTTCATCCTGGGCTGGCCTGTAGGTGACCTGCAGCACATTGGCTTCACATTAGATGAAATGTTACTAAAGCCTCAAAAAAAAATACCCTTTTAATTAGCTTTTAAACTCTGTAAAGAGAATTCACGTTTCAGGGTGACATCATTCTGATGGTTTTAGCACGCTAATTTTATTACCTTGCTGTACTAATTTATCTTAGTCGACACAGATAACCAACCAGATGTTGAAATATTAAAACAGGTTATCTCTGTACATTTCCACTTAGACAAATAGACTGTAACCAAAGAACATCTTGGTGTTTTGGGAGCACTTTTAAATTTGTTATGTATTTACTTTATTGTTCCTTACAAAAAACACCAAAAATAACAATATGATTGGCATAATAATATAGATTTGGAAGGAGAAAAACTAACTGTAGAGACAGAACACAAGTGATATGTTCAAGTCACTTAAAGAGTACCAAAGAAATTTTACAGAGACACATACGGATCACTCCAGGAATACCAAATCTGCCAACTACTAATGACACTGCAAAATTACTCAAAATGATACTCTTTCTTTTCCGAAGATTACCTATGGACTAAAAGAGAAATTTTAGTAGTCCCTTTCAAATGACAAATTTAAAATTTTCAACTTTTTTTGAAAAACATTTCCAACATATGTGAAAGCAGGTGTCTTAGCAATTTACTTCCCTGTTGGTTAATTGCATAATCCATGCAGATTGGTCAGCTGCTATAGTGTCATCATTTGTTTCTATCAGCAGAAACCTAACTGTATTAGTCTATTTTCCATTGCTACAACGTGGTACCTGAAGCTTAATAATTTCTAAAGAACAAAGGTTTATTTTGCTCTCATTCTAGAGCATGACACTGGCTTCTGCTTGGCTCTGATGAGGACCTTATGGTGGGTGGCATAACTAGAGATTCTGGGTCACACAGGAGCCTGAAGACCCACCGAGGGGCCAGCCTTGCTCTTGAACAGCAATCCACTCTCTTGAGAACTCACTGAGTCTCCTAATGACCTCATTACCTTGTACCAAGCCCCACATCTAAAAGCAACACCACCTCTTGATACTACTACTTTGGGGACCAAACTTGCAACACATAAAACTTTGGAGAACACACTCAAACTATAGTCAAATGATCAACTAACAAAGGTAGATGCTTTAAGAAAAAGATAACAACAATAACAAAAATGGCATATTTTTGCACATAATGCATAAATTGAAATACAAAATTTGAACAGAAAAATAAAGTTGACTTATTTATCAATGCATCTAAGCAGTATACTATAGTTAGAATGCAGTATACTATAGTTACCAGGCTGGAAATGAGGGATGCATATGAAAGAATTGCATCTAAATTATTTTTAAAATACATGAGACAAAGAGTTTTTTCTTGTTTACTATAAAATATAATAAATTACTATAGTATTAGAAGGTACAATAATTCTAGATGTGAAAAATAGATTTAGGAAAGGTGGTAAGATGTTTGGTGAGTTGTGAACTGTTTAATGTGGCCAAGAGCAAAAGCCATATCATAGCGGGCAGATTCATGTTAGTATGGAGGGTGTGTATTTTGCATGATCATAATGGGAAACATGATTTATGCTTTAAAATGATAATTCACATAGGACATCAAATAGATGCAAGGGTAGAGACAGGTTGCATCAGTTCACTAAAAATAACCCAATAATCCAGGTCATTGTCACCAAACTTCTTTGCTTGCCATTCCCATATCATTTGAAAAGAAAATTAAAAATGATTCACAATCTCCAAAGTATAGAGATTTATTTCATAATTTGTGTGTATATATTGCATCCATGTATTATCTGCACACACTTACATGAGCAAACAAAAATACATATATAAATGCAAATAAAATGAAAAGTAAAAAGTTGAAATCAACTTCATACTTATTCTTCTTTTTGTGTTCTCCAGATTGTTTTGAACATGACTCTCTTTCTTTGGTTGCAACTTGTGAAAGTAACAAATAAAAAAAAGTAATGAATAATTATAAATTCTATAAGGAAAGGGATTGATGTAAAGGTGTTGCTATTGTTATAGCTGCAGATTACAGATAGATGACAATTGAAAAACACAGTAGTTTTAAAATGGGTAAATAGGTCAAGGTAGCAACACTGGAATAGAAGAGGTTTTAATGAGAAAGCCGTGTAAGGACCTTTGAAAAATCTCTCCTTTATAAAATCAATAAGAGCACTGGCCAGTATTGTCTGAGTACATTTTTGCAGAAATGGGATTTCAGCCTCTGTTTATTAAAAATAGAACAAGTGAATCTCAGTAAGAAAGGGGAGCCTTTTGGCCTTGTTCTTTGCCATTGTCACCAATTGGATAGACCATTGAGTGCAACACCTGCTCTCATTGGACCTCACAGTACCAAGTGACATCATGCATGTGTCTTCTGTTCACGCTTTTCCTAAATGACAGCTTGCAATTCTATTTCTATTTTTCTGCAACTTTTCTATTTTCTTCTTTATCATTTTTCCCAACTTACATGTTGGAAATGTTGATATTCCTCAAGATTATGACAAGTGTCTTCTTCCTTCATCACTTTATAATATTTGCTTAGTATCCCACTCAATTTGTGAACTCAGTTACTGTCTAAGTGTTGGCAAATCCCACTTTGGTCTAACTTGCCCGTACCTTGCATCTTTGTGAATATCAAAGCATACACTTTGACACTCTTCACAAATTTATGATTCTGGATCTCCTGATGCTCAGTATGTGCTCCAAATCCATAGTGCCAATCCCCTTTGGTTACTTTACAATCTTGGCCTCTTCCTCATTGGAAAATATTAATGCTATATTAGTCAACTCTTTGTTACTGTGACTAAAAATACCTGACAAGAACAACTTAGAGGAGGAAAAGTTTATTTGGGCCATTGGGGTCAAAATCTCAGTGAGTGGTAAACCAACTCTATTTCTCTAGACTTGAGGTAAGACAGACCTTCATGATACAAAGCAATGGTAGAGAAAAGCTGATCAGCTCATAGCTGCAGAGAAGCAGAGAGACTGAGGAGCCAAGGACACACCCCTAGTGATCTTCTTCATCCAGCCATACCCTCACTTACATAGTTACCACCCAGTAATCCATTCAAATTATTAATCCATCAAATGGATTAATCCACTGATGAGGTTACAACTCTCAAAATCTGATCATTTGACCTCTCAACATACCTAAATTAACACATGAGCTTTTCAGGGGATATTGAAGTTCCAGAAAATAGCAGTTCATTCCAATGAAACTTGTTTTTCATTTTTAATAATAAATATGCTTCCTTATACATTACTGAAAATGACAGGATTTAATTTAAGGCACAGAAATTGAAACCAAAACATGCCTATTTGTTTTATTTTCACTCGTGTTTTTCAGTGAAGAATGTAGTATTAAAATACTTAAAACATCCATTACTTTTCTTTCCCTTTATTACCAGCTCTATCTTCCATGTTCCTTCCTGTGCCTCCCCAAACATCACAACAGCCAGTTTCTGACCTGGTTACCATCAGGAGGCTAAACTGCACCATCCTCAAAATCAACAACTGGTCCCATCCCCTTGCTCAGGATTCTGGTTCCAGGCTGCCCGTTCAATTCCCCACAGTACATATTTAGCAAAAAGAGGTTTATGGAAACCACGATTTCAACTAAAGGAAGCGAGCTCAAGGCTTCCATGCTGTGATGGTTTTCTAGCTCATTGGAATCGTTTCCACTCTGCCTAATTTTGAAGGTGATTCCCACAACAATTCTTCAGTCACCTTCTATTCCAAGCCCATGGGATCCTGAATGGAGGGCAGGCTCCTGAGCTGAGGTGACTTTTCTTATTTGTGTCCAATGACTGATATCTCTGAACACGAAATATCTGTGCAGATGGAAGTGAAAAACCCCAAACTGTGAAAAACACATTTATTTTCCATTACTTACTTTAGTCTTTATTTAAAATTGTCATTTGACTCTCTGATAGAATAGTGATTTTTTTTTCAATGAATCTAGTTATCTTCTAAACCCTATGGTTTTCATGGTATTCCATTCCCTGAGAGGAGGGTCTGCTGATACAAGTTACTGAGAAGACATATTGATCCTGATTGCTGAATCTCACATGGCTTTCAGGTTGTCACTCCTCTCTGCTCTCCTCTGTTGGGTGGCTGAGGCTCATGTTCTGCATGAACATCAGCATCAGATGCCTTCCCAGGCCACTTGCTAAATTCTTCCATGATACATAGGATGCATATAAATGCCCACTGAGTAAACAAACATCCCTAGATATTTCAAAGGACTTTTGTAAGTCATGAAGACTAAGCCAGCAATATGTTTTTCATACTATCAGTTTCAGGACTTTATTTAGAACATAACTTGTAGGTTAAAGTTTCCAAACACATCACTCCCTGCCAATTGTTTACATATCCTGAGCCCCTACTATATGCTGGGTGCCATGCTATTAAAGGGAAGACAAAGAAAAGGATAAGACATGAATTTTGAATTAATATCCATCTGAGATGTAGAAACAGGTATCAATCACTTTTGAAATCCTCCCATTATTTGAAATTTTGGATAAATTATTGCCCATTTTTTCATAGCAACATAAGGACTGGTCTGGTAAAATAGTTAATAAATGGTTAATAGTTTCTGAATTTCCAAAACCCTGGATTTTATCAATTGTTACAAATATTGACCAAAATTTATTATTTCTGTTGCAGTATAAATCTCATGAGAATAAGAAACATATCTAAGCTTCTTATACTTATGATTAGCATCTATTATAACTACAACTAAACATTAAGTATGTGACTATTCTTTGATGTCTGGTGTCCTTGCCAAAATATAAATTCCATAACCTCAGGACTTTATGTCTTATTTATCATTGAGTTTGAAGCAGTTGGATTATGATGCATATTTTAACTGTCCCCACACTATTTTTGACTGTAGGTATAAATGTCACTCTCCACCAGAGCCCATTGAGATGCAACTCTATGCCTGGCCCTGAGACAATCAACGGAAGACTTTTTAAAAATGAAAGAAGTTCTTCATAACCTTAGTTATGGTTTCAAGTCAAGATTTATTTATTTTTTCCCTGAACCATTCAGACAAACAGGTGGTAAATGGGATCTGAGTATGGGTTCATATGGATTTGCTCCTCAAACTGCTAAGATAATGATCCCACAGTGAGCTTTAACTGACTTTGGAGACTGAGGATGTGAAGAGTTCTTGGTGTTTCAGGCTAACTTGTTTGCTTTACTCATTTTTGCTTCTATTGGATTATTTTATCTCATGACGGTAGCCATTAAAGACCATCTTGAGCTCAAAAGAAAAATAGTGCCTAGTAGTGCTTATGGGTCTGGAGTCCAACAGATTTGATTTGACTCTGCTTTTGACCAGGTTTGATGATTTATGGAAATTCCCAGTCCCTTTGTTATCATGTGAACATGATAACAGTATCGATCTCACTAGATTGCTGTGAGTAATGGACCCAACATAAATGTATCATTAATAACCACAGTGACTAAGATTTATTATCACTATTTAGTGCACTAAATGAGGAAGCTGACCCCTGACATACCATTACATCCATGCATATCAGAACATAAAATTCAATAGAAGAAAAATAGATGCACATAGATGGCTTATGTTTTCTTGCATCTGTCTTTGTGGTACCAAGCCCATTGCTGTAAGGCAAGCCATCAGCCCTAGGTTTCCAGTGAAAGATTATTCGCTCTGGGAGCTTAGTTCCTGCATTATTCATGCCATTCTGCATACAGCTAGATTTATGTGTCAGGAAAAACATACAAATGGAATCCGATTTACTTGCACAAGTTCTTGGACCATTTGATTTATGTTTGAGTAAATAAAGACATATGTCTTAATAGGGATTGGCTTCACTTCTCTTTAGAAATGGAAGTGCAGTGCTTCAACTTCTTTTCTTGGCAGGCGTACACTTTTGAAGCTTTGCAAGCAATTCTACCTCAAAGTACTTACTTTAGATTTTCATTTGTGTTCGTTGTTCTTCTGCATTGTCATTCAGCACTTTCAGCACCCAAACAGTGGAATATCTGCAGCTCTGTCTCAGCCTTCCTTAGACACAAATTATAGAAATAACTAAAGTAAAGAGCTCAGGTGTAAAATCTTATGCAAACCTTCATACAGATTCCTAGTGTTTTGGCTACAAATATGTTCCATACTCACCTCATCTGATGGTACATTTAACATTGCCAATAAACCTTCCTAAAGAGGGTCCTAAACTGGCCTGGTGTGTGCTAATTTTGCACAAATATCTCAAACACACATATGTATGGGTGTGTAGTTACTTTCTTTTTTTAATTTTTATTGTTGGATGTTCAAAACATTACATAGCTCTTGACAAATCATATTTCACACTTTGATTCAAGTGGGTTATGAACTCCCATTTTTACCCTGGATACAGATTGCAGCATCACATCGTTTACACATCCACTTTTTTACATATTGCTATACTAGTGCTGCCTTTCCTATCCTCTACTATCCCCCCTCCCCTCCCCTCCCATCTTCTCTCTCTACCCCATCCACTGTAATTCACTCCCCCTTGTTTTTTTTCCCCTTTCCCCTCACTTTCTCTTGTATGTAATTTTGTATAACCATGAGGGTCTCCTTCCATTTCCATGCAATTTCCCTTCTCTTTCCTTTTCCCTCCCACCTCTCACCCCTGTTTAATGTTAATCTTCTTCTCATGCTCTTCCTCCCAACTCTGTTCTTAGTTACTCTCCTTATATCAAAGAAAACATTTGGCATTTGTTTTTTAGGGATTGGCTAGCTTCACTTTAGTTTTGAATAGAGAGGTAAAAGTAAAGTCCTTAGACTTTCTAAAATAATCATGCTCAGTACTCCTCAAAAATATCAAGGTCACCTCAGAAAACTTGGAATGGAACCACCATTTGACCCAGTTATCCCACTCCTTGGTTTATATCTAAAGGACTTAAATTCAGCATACTACAATGATGCAGCCATATCAATGTTTATAGCACCTCAATTCACAATAGCTCAACGATGGAACCAACCTAGGTGCCCTTCAAGAAATGAATGGATAAAGAAAATGTTGCATATATACACAATAGAATATTACTCAGCCTTAAGGAAGAATGAAATTATGGCATTTGCTGGTAAATGAATGGAACTGGAGAATATCGTGCTAAGCAAAATAAGCCAATCCCAAAGAACCAAAGGCCAAGTGTTTTCTCTGCTATGCAGATGCTAATTCACAATTAGGGTGGGGGTAACTAAGGAAGAATAAAGGTAATTTCGATTAGACAGAGAGGAGTGAAGGGAGGGGAGGGAGTAAAGAGGGTAGGTAGGATTCTAGAATGAATCAGACATTATTATCCTATGTGCATATATGATTACATGACCAGTGTAATTCTATATTGTGTACAACCACAAAAATGAGAAGTTATACTTCATTTATGATGTGTCAAAATGTATTCTACTATAATGCATAACTAATTAAAACAAGTAAAAAATGTCAGAGTCAAAGAAAACACAGAAGACTGAGAAATCAATCACAGAACAAAAGAGACTAAGAAAACATGACAACTAAATGCAATGTGGTATCCTGCATTGGATACTGGAACACAAAAAAATAGTCACTGAAACAGTGGTGAACTTCTAATCAAATCTGGGGTTTCACTGGTAGTGATAGACCAGCACTGTTTTTTCACTTGTGACAAACACCTGTTGGCAATATGAAATGATACCATCAGGGAAAACTAAAACTAGTAAGGGTATATAGAGCTCATGATACTATCTTTGCAACTTTTCTGTAAATCTAAAATCACTTCCAAACACAGTAGCTTATTTAAAAGCAAATAACAAGAAGGGCCACTTGAACATAAAATGCAGCAAAATAATCATAATATTTCTCTTTGGCAGAAAACTTACAGAAAGGAAAGACATCTCCAGGAATCCACACAGCAAATTTCTCTCTCCTAGTCTCTTTTGATTTCTTAGGTATTGTGAACCTCCAGAGAAATTAGGAGGCCTACCTGTAATAGTGATACTTTTTGAAAACTACCCCCACGTGAGTGTTTGTTCATTTGGCTGTTCATGTTGCCTAAAGTTCCTCTTTCTGTTCTGTTTTATAGCAAAGCATATCCTTATTATACTATATTATGTTCTGTGTTCTGTTCATGATGGTGCATACCATCAAAACTTAAAAACATATTTTATCAGTAGAGATGGCAGTAAAGTCATGATTTTAAAATCAGTTTGTTGTAATTTTAAAATCGAGGAAATTTTTGAATTAAGATTGATAAGAGAAATTGTATGTAAAGAAGGAAGTAAGTTTTTACTTAAATATCACAGTATAACAATAAGAGGAAACAGAGGGCTCTTTGGAGTCTAATTCAAAAAAGGAGAAAACTCACTTCTGGCGTTAAACAGCACAAGATAGAGATTTCTCCCTCACCCCTTCTCCCATGCAAAATTTACTTAAGAATTCTTAACATGAGGAAAAGTTTTCAGAAATATAGTGACATTGGTAGAATTAAAATATATGAAGATGCTTCTGTGTAAAGAAAGTCTGACACTATGTCAAATGGTTATTGACAAAACAATTTGGGTTGTACTGATTGGTCAGAGAAACTGAGCATTACTCCAGATGGAATGAAATACATGTTTTGATTCATGCAATACAAGGCAAAAATAATTATTTTTATAAACTCAGCAGCCCTTACTAAAATAATATAAATTTTGTTCAATAGATGATTATCATAACCACTTAACATTTAACAAAGTTAAAACAATTGTGGGTTCACATCTCAGTATACATTGCAAACTATTTTCAAAATACCGATTTCAATTGAGTTTATTTATTTATTTTTTAAAGTGAAGTTTTCCTCTGTTGTCCAAGCTGGTCTTGAACTTGTGGGCTCCAGCATACCTTCCTACCTCGGCATCCTGAGGACCTTGACTACAGGCATGCACCACCATATCTCAGTCATTCTAAATACTAAATGTGTAGCATAGATTATGAAATGATTTTAGCAACATAATACCTGAATGATTTGGTTTGTCTCATTTATGGGGAAAAACTCTGTGAAACAACACAACTGAACCTAATCAATGTTAACCTATATTTTTTGCCTCATAGTTTACTACTGTCAGGTCAAGATGGTATTAGATTTTAAAATTTCTAAATTATATATAAAAAGAGAAATTTAATACCTACAGTTTAAATTTGAAAAATTGCATAATTTTCATACAGAACTCAGTTGTTTTTGTAATTATAAACATTCTTGGAAAATAATATCTCTGCACCAATTATGGAACTTAACAGAAATTTTCCCAGGCCTAACAATAAATATTTTAGAAACCAAATATCTGCTTATGAAGAGGACACTTTGATTTTCATGAAACAATGATTTTGTCCTGTTGTTTATATCTCAGCTAATAAAGTGCTCAGTTTGTTTTGTGAGTGATGTTTAAAACCAAACTGAATCAACTTAAAAATGCACATTTGTCAATGATTCTAAAATACAGTGCTACTCTAAAGTTTATAAAGTTGGGATGATAAGTTAAATAATAGCCATAGAAACACTAGTACAGATGTTATTTAAAATTATCTGATTTTAGAATCATGTGAATCTCCCTAAAATGACATTCTGTTTAAAAGACATTTCAAAATGCTGTAATCAATTTAATACATTTGGAATCCTGCCCTACATTTTGTTGGATGGGATATGCTCACAATATTTGGTAGAAAATTACACCCCGGTTTGTTGTACCTTACAGTTACAATTACATAATCCTTACAAGAGTGGAGGGGTGGAGCTCACAACCCTGCTGTGCAGAAGTCTTGGGGAGATACAGAGAGCATGAGGGTCTCCACAGGGGGATGGTTCAGGCTCCCGGCTTATGGACACTGTGCAACCACACGTCGTCGAAGAGGCATGGTTGACCCAAGTGTGAAGAGATAAGAAAGGTTAAACAATTCGAATTCCACTTTTTAAAATTTTGATTTGAACACTGAATTCTTGCCTGGGTATACCTCCTGTAAATTATTTCTGACTAACAGGATCATAAAGTTTTGAAGACCGTAAAATAAACATTCGCTAAAATATACATGAAGTGTGAAGTGAGATGTGAAGCAACAGTCTTCTGGCAAATCGTACAGCTTTGTGAGGTTTGCAGAGATTTGGTTATAACCATGATGACGGGAATTAAAAAAATGATCTATGAAAACAAAGAGAATAAGCTTTCTTTTAGGTATTTCCCAATTTGCTTTTGAAAACTCTTTGGATGCCATCTTCAGGATTAATTATAAAACAGAACAACAAAACAGGAACAATATATTCTGAACTTTCTTTTGGAGACAAATAGTAGAGAATACTGTTGAAATGCCAACCCTTGACTTCTCTCACAAAGCTGAGCAGTGGCCTCCTTCAAGGAACACATTTCAAACCTTCTTCAGACATTCTTTATGCAAGAGGAGAGAGCAGTTCCTGATGTCCATCCTATTTAGTAGGATGCATGCATCTTCTTAGGGTATGAAATCATACTCCATTCAAGTAGGGGACAGCATGGCCACCTCCTTTTCTCAGGCACCTCCTATTTCACCTGTTAGCCTTTTATGTTCACACATGGAAGCGCCTACCAGTGGACATTCCCTCTTTCACCAGCTCAATAAACATTACATGACAAATTTCTCCAGCACCTACCACATTGAGAATCTCTATTTCTGATGGCATGTCCTCATCAGACAAGACTATCTCTGGGACTTCATGAGTATAAGTAAAGAGAACTCACATTGGTTTGACTCTGTTGCTGTGGAATGCTGAATGGATGCTGTTATGGTTTAGATGTGAAGTGTCCCCTAAAAGCATATGTGTAAGGCAATGCAAGAAGGTTCAGATTGGGTTGTAAGAGTCTTAATTCAGTCACAAATTTGTTCCCCTGATAGGGATTAATTGAGTGGTAACTGAAATGGTAGGGTATGGCTGGAGGAAGTAGGAATTGGGCATGGCTTTGGGGTATGTATTTGTATCTGGAAAGTGGAGTCTCTCTCTGTTTCCTGATCACTTTGATGTGAGATGTTTCATCCTCCACCATCTTCTGCCATGATGTTCAGACTCATCTTGAGCCCCACAAAATGACCTTCTATAGACTAAGACCTCTGAAACTATGAGCCCCCCAAAAACCCTTCCTCCTCTATAATTGTGCTGGTCAGGTCCTTTAGTCATAGCATCAAAAAAGCTGACTAAAACATATACCATGCCCAGATATGAAGAATTTTGGATGGATTTTGTTCACTGAATCAATTTTTGGATGCCAAGACTAGACAGAATGTCTTTCTTCACTCTAATTAGACTGTCTTCAGTGGAAGTTTGAAGACCACCCATATGTATTTTTTATCTACTTAGAACTGGCAATGGAATGTCATGATGTTCTCATGTAGGACTCTCAGGGACTATCATATACATTTAAAGAAATGGAGTGACTTATAAATCTCTGTGCTATACTTGTGCTGATGGATAAACTCAAGCAAGTAGGCAGAGAATGTTTGAAGCCCAATAACAAAGGAAATTAAAGTCATTGGTGATGTCTGATGCTATAGGAAGTTTCTGGTGTGAAAAAAAAACAGTTTCTGTTTTGAAAATATAGTATTTGATTTCAATTTGAGGAAAATAAGTGATTAGAACTAACATTATTCTGTGAATGCTGATACCCTGAAAATTAAATGATAAATGTGAAAAGGTAGATTATACATATTTCCTGAACATATCAAATAACTTATTGGTTCATAAAACCAATATTTTTGAAGGTTTATTTTGTGCCCTGTATTATGCCATTCAATGTGGAATAAAAAAAAAGTGTAATAATGCCTTATTCTTGACATTTGCAGAAACCAAATTAATTAAGAAAGACAATGATATAAGAAGATGTTTTCTTAAATGGAGTGAGTGGAATGTGAAAAATGTGTTCAAGTTATTGCAAAATCATTAAGAAAATCTAACAAAGTTGGAAGAAGTGCTGAGAGACAGCTTCTTGCAGAATATGTCTCCTAAACTGTTCAGAAAATGTATAGGAATTAGCCAGATGAAAAGATAATGGATTCCAGGCAGAAAGTCAGGGAAATCCAAATCATGGGTGTGAGAAATTGCGTACCCTGCATAAGGAGAAAACCATGTGCCTGGAGGATAAAATTGAGGCCAAAATTGGTGGAAAATGAAATAGTATGGTTGATGAAAAGCCAGAGACTTTTTCCATATGATAGAAAGGACTTGATTGGAAGCTACTGAGATATTTTAGGGGGTAAACTTTATCTTTTTAATCAGTTTAATATGTCCCTGGACTCCATCTGATGGGGAGAAAAATGGAGGAGTGTGATAAAGTGAGGAGGGTATTGCTCTCCAGGAGGTCAAGGCAATGCTGGCCAGAATACAGGGAAACAAGTGTGGACACTCCTTCCTTACAGATCCCTGTGGAGTGGTGCAGTTGGCAGGTTCCCTAAGACCCCATGCATTAGAATGAGATAGCCAACTTTTTTGTTTCATTCAGGTGCCTCCAATGCTCAATGTGCAAGACCCCAGCCCTACAGATGGAAATCCTCAGCACCTCCCATTATCTTATGCTTCTTAGAATTTTTCATTCTGCCATTCTGTCATCATGATACAAGTAGCAGCAAGTTCAATTTCTAATGGCACCATAAAAATTCATGTAAATAATTCTAGTCCCCAAATGAGGCCTCATGACACATGTCCCATCTTCTTTTAGATGTTGTGTGTGTGTGTTTGTGTGTGTGTGTTTGTGTGTGTGTGTAAACAGACTTGAGGTGGAGCAGAAGTTCTCTGTTCACACTGATAATTCTGAGCCGTCACATCTTTCTGACATAAACACATCTGTGAGACACTTCCAAGAGATAACTGCCTGATTCTGTCTCATTCCTTTCAGACATAGGTCTAGATTCTGACCTTTACCTCTTTTCTCTACCAGACTCTCTGGTTGATCTCTCCCAATCCCAAGACATCATTTTTTATTGACAGGGTACCTCCCGTGTTTATTTCCCTACTGAGCTATTGACTTGAGCTTTTCACTTGTCTGCCAAACATTTATACCTGACCTCCCAGAAAGAAGGGCAGCTCAGCGTTTCCTATGATGAAACACATCATTTCAACACAACCTTCATTTTCTCCACTATAAGCAGGATTCCTAATGATTTCTGCTCATCAGTCTCATCAAATGATTATACAATGTGTCCTTTGTGATGAATCCACCTCTCAAAGTAATACCTCTTAGTTGTTTCCCAGTGCCATCAGAACAATATTTTATTTTATTATTTTATAATAGCAATACTGATTTATATTTGTTCTACTTGTTCTTTTTAGAGATACATGACTATAGGATGTATTTTGGCATATTACACATTCATGGAGTATAACTTATTCTAATTTGGATCCTATTTTAGTGGCTGTACATGATGCAGAGTTACCTGGTCATGTATTCAAATACAAGGAGAGAGAAGTTCTGTGTAATTAATTCTACTGTCATTCCTACTCCCCACTCCCTTCCCTTCATTCTCCTTTGTCTAAACCAAAGAACTTCTGTTTTTCCCTTCCCTATGCTCATTCATTATGGGTTAGTATCCACATATCAGAGAAAATATTTGGCCTTTGTTTTGGGGGTCTGGTTTATTTAACATAGCATGACATTCCCCAGTTCCATCCATTTACCAGCAAATCCCATGATTTAATTCTTCCTTATGGCTGAGTAATATTTCATTGTATAGATATACCACATTTTCTTTATCCATTCATCTGTTGAAGGACACCTAGGTTGGTTCTAGGTTGGTTCCATAGATTGGGTATTGTGAATTGAGCTGTTATAAACATGGGTGTGGCTGTGTCACTGTAGTATGCTGATTTTAAGTCCTTTGGATAGTTGCCAGAGAGTGGACTATCTGGATCAAATGGTGGTTCTGTTCCAAGTTTTCTAAGGAATCTCCATACTGCTTTCCATAGTGGTTGCATCAAAAGTGAATAATAGTACCTTTCTCCCCTATACTCACTAAAATTTACTGTTACTTGTATTCTTTATAATTGCCATTCTGACTGGAGTGAGATGGAATCTCAGTGTAGTTTTAATTTGCATTTCTCTAATTGCTAGAGATGTTAAACATTTTTTCATATATTTGTTGATGGATCATATTTCTTCTTCTATAAAGTGTCTGTTCTGTTCCTTGGTCCATTTATTGATTAGGTTCTTTGTTTTTTTGGTGTTAAGTTTTTTGAGTTCTTTCTGTGTCATGGAGATTAATGCTCTATCTGAGGGGCAGGTGGTAAAGATTTTCTCCCATTCTATAGTCTCTCTCTTCACATTAAGGGTTATTTCCTTTGCATTGAAGAAGCTTTAACTCATTACAGCAACACGGTTCTGGTTACAAGCTCATCCAATTTTCTTCATTCTTGTCTCTTTTAAGCACTTTCATGTATATTTGTAAGTTTCCAGGTGCCAGGGTGGCACTAGCCCCAAGGAGGCATCTTCTTCCCCTTGTGCCAATACACCAGGGTCATGATGCAGTAGTGCATGTCTAGAGGTCACAGGAAGGATAGATGTGCCTCACGGTATCCAGCAAAAGGAGAATTTTGGTAGCAAAGGAAAATTATATTTATTTCATAAAAGGTAATATTTTTCCATACCTGGTGGCTTGCATATGAAAGAAACTTGATAGATGATCCCCACAATGTGACTGAATTTCCCCGAATTACAGGATATTAACAAATTGTAATCCCCAAAGAAACTTTAAGATATAACAGAAAAATAAATCAACTCCTCTAGAATAAGGACCAAGTTACCTTTTTATTCTCCTTAGGGAGAATGTTTTTTAAATGATATACTATGAACAGGCTGTCAAATAACAGGTAGTCAAAAAGTAGGTAAAAATTATAGAAGAATATTTATGCTATTTTTTTTGTATTTTGTAATATTTATCTGTATTTTAAGATTTATAATTTGTGCTTTCTTCTTCACTGTAACTTTGAAAAATCTTATCTATTTTGCATGGGTGATTTTTAAGATTATAAGCTTAGAGAATCCCCAGAATTCTATAAGCTTCAGAGTTTACAAAACCTAAATCTTCCTCTGTTTTCAAGATAGGCTTCAAATTCAGAATTATCTTGGAAACTGGACATACTACACTGAAAGTTTGCCTGGAGTCCTCCACACCCCGGAGGCAAAAATTCAAATTGGTAGACAATGAGTCACTTAACAGAGATGCAGGATAAAGCTGGATAGAGTGGGGGCAGCCTAAGCCTGAGTCCTCTTTCCCTGTCCAGTTAGCACTGTGGCTTCTTTCTCACCAGCTGCTCTGTCTTGAGTTTCTGTCTTGAGTTTCACAAGTTGCACAGGGTCCAGAATCGTTCTCAACATTGCTTACGACTCAGCCTAAGCCTATGTCCTCTTTCTCTATCCAGTTAGTACTGACCAGCCTCAGTCTGTGGTTGCCATGATCTCCACTGAAAGGTAATATGACTAAGCTCTCACATGCTCTCCTGGTGGGGACTATTTCCACCCAGTAATTATTTTGCAACAGTAACTGTGTATCTGCTTCATTTAATAGGGATTAAAAGGCAACTCTGGGAGGGATTAAAAGGGTCTTGTTCTACATTCCAAAGGATTGTATAAAACATGTCATACTTCAAATAATAGTTTAATGTTGAGACTGCACATTCAAACGTTAATGACAAAGAGCATATTTATTTTAAATTTTGAAAAAAGAATGTAAATGATTTTACAGTTAAATAATATTAGGAGTATGGAAGATCTGGTGAAACCTCTGCTACTAAGAGCATCTGTACTGATTCCAATGTTAAGTTCAAGATGCAAAAGGGAAGAAAGACACATACCACGTTTCAAGGCAAAGTAGAAAACATGAATAACCCATTAGGACAAAGATAAAACTCCTTAGAAACATTTCCTTCATAATATCAAAATTAATTAGAATCAACACAGACCAATCATATAAACAAATGCACAAACAGCCTTATTGTAGTCCCCTTTTTTTCCAATAATTAGAATTATTCTTAATAAAAACTCATTCTTTCAGAATGAATAGCACAGCTATGTTTTACCTTTTTATTTAGTTGTTGATTATTGGATCCCGTCTTTCCCATTTAGTCATTAAATTTCCCTCATTTTACAATGGTATCTGTCAGCTACCATTTTTCTTCCCTTCCTCCTCCTTCTTCTCCTTCTTCTTCTTCACTTTCTTCTAAGCTCCATTATAGCATGCATTCACATTTGTGGCTTTCACAGACAGCCAAAATGTACGGCAAAGAAAAACACCATAAATTCAGGATGAAATTCTACTCTGTTATATATATATATATATATATATATATATATATATATATATATATATATATATATATTCTTCAGTCTGCAAAAGTATATTAATGGGAATTTCTAATTTTGTTCTTTAGAATGAAATAGCATCTGGTTGAATTCCTGAGATACTAATATATTTTCAGGTCTGACACTATTCATTTCATTTGTTGAAGGAAGCCTTCTACTTCTGTAAGTCAACTAACATTGTGAAAAGAAGTTGACCCCATTTATTTTCTGTCTGTACAGGGTCAAAACAAAAGAAAATATGCATTCTTCTTACCCCCTAGATTCTCTGGTCCAAAACGTACCTTTACTTAATGTTCCATCCTTAACTGTCCAGGAAGCAAAAGTGTTGTCTTCCTTCAGCGAATTTCAAGTCATAGGCATGTATTTTTTCAAACTACTGATTTCCTGTGTGCGATGACAAATATGTGAGTAAGTTGACATATGCTACTCAGTTAATATGCATAATCAACTGTACAAGTATCGCCAATGTACATACTCCTAAAAGAAGACTCAGGGAAATTAAACTGACCCAGGGCCCAGAGTTAGCCAGCAACACAGGAGCTTCCCATCCTGAAGCAGGCTGTGTGATGTCAGAGAACACAGACAGGAATCACACCCAGTGTGCCCACCCCTCTAGCTCCAGGCTTTGGGGTCTGCAGCAAATTACATAACTTCCCTCAGATTTCTTACCTATTGAATGGAGTTATGAATCACCACCGAGGATATTTTTTGGTGATTAATATGAAATGATGGATGAAAATAATTCAAATTTATGTAAGTAAAAAAGAAATTGCTGCCAGCAAAGGCATTCAGATTTTCTTGAATCCATATCCAGTGTTTTCGATTACATCATAGATACTCTCCATTAAAATCTGCCTGTGTTCACGAAAGGAAAACTGAACAACAACACAAAATCACACAACGTGCAATGTTTTCACTTCCATATTCAAAGCCCACAGAATCCTAGACACCAGCAGGCGCCTAGCATCTTATGTCACACCCTGCCATTTCTGCTTCTAGATAACCGAGTCCACGCTTCAACTTCATGCCAAGACTCCTAATTGCATCATGTTATACCAAGTACAATTCATCAAGAAAAAGAATCTAAAATGTAATAATCAAGAAGCAAAACATATATGTGAGCAAGTGGAGAAAATAGAGAATCTTTGTTCTTAATTATAGACTTCTGTGCAGCCTTCTACTTTGTTGCCTTCCCTAAATGAAAAAGAGAGAGAGGAGAGAGAGAATTTAATGGAAAACTCATTTCTATATGTTAAAAATCAAATTTGTGAAGATTTTATTAAGAAAAGCCAAAGCGACTTTCCATTTCTGGTTTTAAACACAAAGCCAAAGGTCCTACCCTAACAAGCAAGAGGTGGGTTGGGAGAATAAGCAAAAGAAGCAAACAGAACTTTTAAAAATGTTCTCAATAAAAAGGCAGGCTCCAACTGGCTATTTAGGGTTAAATGTTATGGGCCTCCATTATGACCTGATGGGATACAGTTCATTAAATGATTGTATGAAAACATAAGAAAATCATTCTTTTCAAGCAGTAGCCACTTCAAATTTTCATCATCCCGAGTTTACCACAGCTCTTAATGTTCCATTAGTAAAGGAGAATGTTGAAATTCAGAAACATGTAACTAGACTTTCCTATTTGGTTTCTGGTTCTGGGCAAAAGTTCATACAACCCCGTATTTTATCGAAACCAATTATATATATATATGTATATATATATATATATATATATATATATATATATACCTTTCAAAGAGCATCTAATTACCACATCGATCTCTGAGCGTGAAATGTGTTCGATTTTCTGTAGCACCCAAGCCCTCTTTTGTAATCATCTAAAATGACTAGTTTAAATTGAACCTCTTTTCTGTTTCCCTTCCTGAAGCTCTGCATAGTCCACGCTCTGGGACAGAAACAGCATTTACAAAAGACTCTGGGAGTCTGAGCCAGTGACCTACATACAGATCATGTCTATTTCAGATAAATGGCAAATACTCTTGGGCTATATCAAAATTGCCAATATTTCAAGGTTTTATATTCTCTCAAGGGATCAACACTACAACCTAGCCATTAAGTTGGGAAATGATACATTTATTGGGAACTCTGATTTTCAACCTAGAACATCATTAATCCTTCAATGTTTCAGGCTAATGGAAATCTCTCTGGTATCCAAACCACTGGGCCAATCAAGTGAAGACATATGGGAACCAATGCTGATTTTGCTTTTGCATTCAAAGCCAGACTACATAAAGGAGGGACAGAGAAATAATGCACATTTGGGATTACATATATATCCTCAAAAGTGGTGCAAAAAGTCTCTTCAGTGGCACAGCCAGGATAAAGGACAGTGCAAATGATCTGATGTTTGAAACAGAAACCCTGGGGATGCTTCAAAGACATACCTTTGTAGGCAACACTGATCTAAATTCCCTCCACCCTTTAAATAAAACAAGCTGCAACAGAGGAAAACCAAGGTGCTTTCTTTAAATGCTGCTGTCATGTTTACTTTTCAAAAAGTGTGACTAAATGGTAGAAGCTTCTTTATTCTACCAGGAGAGTGCTAGAACAATTTTTAGTTTATCAGTTCAATTTCTTGAATGCTTTGTTGTATAAAATCACATTTGAGGGAAATGTAAGTTCTAAAATGTCGGTTAGATTTGGATGAAGAACGAGTAAAACTTTAAAAGTGTGTCTTCCGCTCCCCACAAGAGATGTTTGCTTCCTTCATTTCACTTGCATCGTCCGTTCAGGTTGTTCTCACTGCGTCCTTGGATTACTTCTCCCAATTTGCACCCTGACTCAGGTCGCACCCCTGAGAACATTTCCATCTCTATAGTTACCTTTAGACAAGTCTGATGTGAAATGCCGCAGTCTGGCTGGGCACAAAATAACCGGGAGGTCACGAGCCACTTGTAGGTTCAAGCAGGAACAAATTTTATTCCAGAACCCACGCGAATTCCGCGAGAACTCAAAAGTAGTGGGCACCCGAGGCAGCAGGAGCCGCCCCACTGCCGGACAGCAGAGGTCCACATATACAACAGAATACACACCTTGCCCCAATCCAGCATCATCCAGTTACAGCAATCAGTCATCATCCCAATAATTATACACAGCTTAACTTAATCACCATCATCCCAATGGCTCGCTGGTGTCACCTCTCAACCACTCCTTCTGGCAAAATGCCAGGCGCCATCCCGACTTGGCTGTGGCTCTCATCATTGAAAAGGCCAATCCTCCAGTTAAAACTCTTCAGTAGACCCCTAGGACCCATGGGGAATAAAATCCATTCTAGGCTTCTATCTTCATGGATCATGTCTTCTGTGATTTCCAATGTTAGCATGGACCATTTGCTTTCCCTGTACCCACTACATACCAAGGTCTCATGAAAATAAACTGCTCATAGTTACAAATTTGATACCTGCCTATCTTCACATTTCTCCATCTTCTCTTTGTCAGCAATAAACCCTTTCCTTCCTTCCATGACCTCTCCCCCTTGTATGCTTGGAAATCACTGCCATGCAGAAGCCAGACAACTTAGACACACACAGTGGGGTGAGGATTCCCAACTTGCCTTGCTCTCTTTCACTCTTGGCTTATTTTACATCTTCAGTGAATTTTCATTACCACGTGCATTCAATCCCTCAACCTTTTAACATTCTTAGTGCCTACCCAGGTTTAATAATGATTCTATTATTAAATTTGAAAATGTTAGCAAAACTTAGTTTTATTTTAGTGTTCTCTATAATATCTTAGCTATTTCACATCTACAGTTGATAAGTCATATTTCTTGGATTAAGAACACCTTAAGAAAGATCTGTGGGCTATATTAATATGTGCAAATATACTCACAGGACCTTTTTGTATATGTGTGTGCAGTTTAAGATCCTAAAGTTATTTTTTTGCTCCACATTTGGCTGACAAAAGATGCTTTTAAGACCAGTTCAGGGTTTGCCAAGGGTGTATCTGTGATAAGATGGCAACTTCATTCTGTTGAATATTTCATTATTAGG